>NC_036648.1:555138-755332 GCF_002806865.2 Cucurbita pepo subsp. pepo | reverse complement strand
GGGGGGGGTGGGAGAGATAGAAAGTATAAAAAGCTAAAAGAAAGTCCCTTAGTGACAACCCAACTAGCAAGTCCAGTTGGTTTAAAGATATCGTTCATGATTTAAATCCCCTCAATCCCATTGAGTGTCTCATGCAAAAATCTTCGAATTATATGAAGATCACTGTCTTCACATTGAAGAACTGAACATCATACTAAGTTCAACTAAATTTCAGATGTATACTCTAAACACAACATCCAAATATGAAGTGTTGAACAACCTGGTACACTGCTTCAACCACAATATAGCGTCGTAGTTTCTTAGCCCTTTCATTTCCAGCAGTAATTTTCTCAAGAGTATCTCTCAAGGATTTCATATCGTTGTGCTTGAAATATACAATAGTACTCCGGGATAGATATAGCCCATTCTGTATTCCCCAATGAACACCCTCATCCCTGGCAAAAAAAGAAGCGTGGCTTTACTCTTTAAAATAGTTTCATGCTGTAATCAGTATTTACTCCCACCAGTAGCATACGTAACAGAAGAAAAATAACAAAATAATTGGACCCAACCCAGTCTGATAAACAGCTCGGAAGACCAAACAATGAAATAAAAGCATCCTACGCCATCATAGTACACAGCTCCTGAAGCCAACCCTGTGATATAGGGATGAACTCATACCAACAGTTCCACGCTTATGATAAAACTACTCAGAAAAGGAGGGAAGAAAATATACAACAAGCTTTCTTATAGCGTTATTCCATATTCATCCAAAATAATTTTTAAAAAATCCCATTGAACTTGAGATAGAGCGTAGGAAAATATTTTAAAATGCATTATATTTCAGTTCTCTTACAACTGTAAAAAAACACAAAACAGGTTCATCTTGTGCCCAGAAAATAAAGAAAGGAGAAAAGGAATTAATGTCAATTTTATCCGAGTTACCTGACAGTTTCAGTCAACTGAAGTTTTAAACCAAACCATATCATACCATAAAGGTGAACAAACAACAATCATCAATGACAGCATAAGACGAATGACCAAATGGCTAATAAAAGAGCAACATATAATAAAATTAAAAGAAACTAGAAAAAGTAAGCAACTATGTTCTTTAATAAGAATTCAGCAGATACAGTACTCACACTACAATGACGTCTCCTCTTTTACAAAAGGCTGGAATTGCACTAAACATAGTAGAAAGTCCATACGAATACAGAATTGAGTCTGGAGTCCCTAAGAATTTTGCTATTCTGGCTTCACAATCAAGGTGTACATCTGTAAACAATTAAAAAAAGAAGTTATGTAATGCGATCGGCCCCAAAATCAGTTTTAATTCAGTGCCCAATCTTACCAATTGTCCCATAAAACCCACGAGGACCACATGAACCAACACCATATTTCTCCAATGCATGGGTACACGATTCCTGACGAAAAAGATTACTGTAACTAGTTCTTAAATGCAAAGAATCTGTGCACATTCCAATTACTAATGGAAAATTGCTCACGTACAAGTAGCTTCTCGTGGCCTATCAATCCAAGATAATTTGCAGAAGCGAAATTCACTACTTCCTTTCCCTTGATAATTGTATGTGGTCCAGCAGCACTGGATAAAATGAAATTTGTAATAAGGGAAGTTGCACAAACTAATCCAATGATAGGTAAAATTTAAACAAATCGAAAGACAATAAATTACGGAATTCATTGTTGAAAAAAAAAAAAAACTATTACACAAGAGTTAAGAGCTTGCATGTATTAAAGAAAAAAGTACTTCAAGTGGGCAATCCAAATAGTACATTAGGAAATTCCCTGCAAAATAATTTCAGCCAAAATTAGAAGTTCTCGTCACCTTTCCAGCACTGGTGGTTCATTCTGTATCTCTTCTGTTATTGATGGGATAAGGGGTTCAGGAACCCATTCATCACATAACTCATCTATTTCCTGCAAGGATCAAACGTACATTTAAGCAAAATCATGCAGAGAAATGTAATGCAAAACTGAGTTTATATAAAAACCACTACAAACATAGAGGGAAACATAGTTACAAGATAGAACGGCGAAAGAACATAGACAACAAAACCTTCTAAAATGAAAAGGTCAATGCAGATACAAAGAATAAAGTTAAAATAGATCTCTCTTTTAACATGAAAATGACAATTGTTGCAAAACTTTCAAGATTGGTACTTCAAGCGTTATAAAATAAATAAATAAAAGGAAAAGACAAAATTATAATTTTAAAAATGAAATGAGAGGCCATTTGGATACCATCTGAATTTCAGAAGCATTACAAAAGTTATACACGAGACTTAATAAAGTAAAAATATATGACTTCACAGATAAACAGAAAAATACAATAGAACCTGGAAAATAGTGGACTTGACGCCATAAAGAATCCCCAGACATTCATTAAATGATATTTCCATGGCAACGAGAATCCATCACTTATTGGTTGTGACAAAATCTCATAAAATCATTTAAACCAAACTATAACTGGGTAAATCAAATATCGTTTCACTTAGATTTACTAATATTATACGAAATCATGATAATTTGTATAATTTTCTTCCTTGTAACTCTAACAATGATTTTTTCTTCCTCCTTACTCTAATAATTGATCATTGATGTTGATATTTGGTAGTGATAATAATAATAAAAAAAAATCAATATGGAGATGGATTGATTTCGGAAAATTAATAACTTGGTTGTTTGTAGACAGCAAAATTACTAATGATGGATAAAAAAAGCTATCCTTTTAATTATTCAAATTTTATATATGATTATCAATATGTGCCCCTCTTGAACCCATATTGCAGATCCACCACTGCCTGCATAACATCTATTCTCTACCAAACAAGATCAGCTGTCACCAAGCTACTTTATTCAGACTGCCATATAGGAGTCATCTCAGAGTAACTATTAACATTTGAAAATTGGAATGACAAAAATAATCAGTAAATCAGAACAATTGAAAAACCTTCTTTGATAGGGGCCGCTTGGGGGGCTTGTAACTCTTCTGGGAAAGCAAAAAAATGATGACCACCAAAAGGAGAACCTCCACAAACAAATGTCCTTCAAGAAAGAGGCAAGAAACACGTAATTCACCTAATGGTTGAAACATAGAAAACGAATATGAACCAAATTCTTAGTAGAGCTATGGTACCTCCAATATGCACACCAAAGATAACTGCTCGAGCAGAAGGAGCATCGAGAATCAAGGTTACCCAGTCTAATGTAGATTTCACTATACTTGAAAACGTCGATTCCATTATTATCCCCACCTGAATCTAGCTTTTAACTAAAAATTTGAACATCAATTGGAAGTCTACACTTGCTTCATGTTAGTCAATAATTCACAATCCTGCATTGTCCATTTTATCCGAGTTCACCAGTAAATGATTTTTGGAAAAAGTGAACCCTGTTAAAAAAGCACATAGATATCTCCAGTTAAATTTTTTGAAAAAGAGTACTTAAAGGGAAAAAAATCAAGTGTTCATATAGCCCGAAAAAATGGGTGAAGCAGTGAATATTATTCATCCAAACAGCCATAACTCAACTTGTCATTATACTTGTAGGAAACATAATAATAAGAAGCTCAAACGCCAAAAGCAATTAGAAATCCAATCCTCACGAATCAAATAACCCAAAATTCTGCATGGTATCGTATTGATTGAATCAATCGCACATCACTAATTTTCAAACTGAACTAGTACCGTGAAGACTAACACAGCTAACCGATCTAAAACCTGAGCGACCCTAGGGTTACCTGAAACCAGCTCAAATCTTGCACCACCGCATACACATAATGAAAATGCCCGAGGAAATGTAAACTGACAAAGATTCAAAAGAAGAGAAATAATGAATATACCTGATCAATTTGGAGAAAAGGGCACCATGGAGCGACAGATGACAAGGGCGGACGTGGATTTTTCTCTCGGTTTCCCTTTTACTCGTCTAAGATTTGGAAAAATAAAACGAAATGGAAGGAGGTCAAATCTGGAGAATGCAATATGCAATAAATTAAAATATAAATAAAAGAATGGTCTTCGCTTTTATATTGTTTATTCGTTTATCCCGCGCAAATGACATGGCGCTATGGCAGCAGTAGGCCACGTCATCGTCATCGGAAATGTTTATTTTACGTGATAAAAATTTTTTTTTCTTTGATAAACTAAAAATGTCCTTAGTTGACTCGAGTATATTGACAAAAATAATTTAATTAAATTATAAATTTGATTCTCTAACTTTTATTGTCCTCCTCATCTCTCAATTTTTTTAAGGTATTTAATAAAAATTTTAATTTTTTATTTTATGTTCAATAACTACATCAACTTAAAAAAAAGTGTAAAATAATTATTTAAATCTAAATTTTGTATTTAATAAGTCATTAAATTTTTTATTTTACTTCTAATATACTCTTTATTAGTATAGTCGGTTACACAATAAGATTAACTTATAATAACTAAATGTAAGATTTATTGTAATTAAAAAAACAAAATTTAGATATTTGAAAGCGTACCAATTAAAAATCCTAAATTATCTAGATCAAAATATCATTACAGTTCAAAAAAGGTCCTTTTAGTGAAATTTGATGTTGTTATAATTATGAATCTATGCTTTTATTTTTAATCCACACATCAGCCTTATCTAAAATAAAGTTGAATTATAAGTTTAGTTGGTCTATTTTTTAAAAAAGATATCTAAAAAATGTCTAATTAGTAATTGAACTTATTTTATCTCTGTGTTTGTAGATTTAAAAACGATCAATATATTAAAAAAAAAAAAGTGATTTATGGGACAGAAAGCACAATATCTAAATAGACATAAATTTACACATAAAAAGAAGACGGTCCATCCTTTCCATTAACACCCACGAAAAACATCCAAACATCAACTTTCCCTCTTCCAATTCCAAGTTCTTCCCAGTCACAGANCAGCGGACAAGAAAATGAAACATCAAACAGAAGGCCGAGTGTTAGTGACCGTAATTTTATTGGAGCACCAAAGAAAAAGAGTAAATCAATGGTGAGGGCGAGGCCTTTCAAGCGCCGCATACGAACGGGGTGAAGGAGGAACCATATCCTCAACAGAAGTAACCACAGCCTTATTAGCCGCCGTAGGAAGTGTACAGGGGACATAGTTGAAGGTGTTGGCTCGAGGGCAGCTCCTCGGCTTCGAGAAGAACGTGGCGCATTGGGCTGCAGTTTTTTGCGATCGGAACCCCGGAAGGCAGTTCCCTTGCACGTGGAGTCTTTGCGCTGTCACTAACTTTCGGCACTGTGGCCCGATTTGGGTGAAGTAGTTGTTGCTTAGAGTGATGTTGTAGACGTCCGGAAGCCTGCAGAGGGACTCGGGAATGGCTCCGTAGAACTGGTTGTTGGCTAAGTTTAGAATCTCCAAGCTAAATAAGCAGCCCAAGGACTGCGGGATTGGACCTGTCAAGATGTTTGAATTGGCGTCGAACACCGTGGCTTTTACCAGATATCCTATCTCGAAAGGCAGACATCCCGACAGCCTGTTTCTTAAGAACAGCACCTCCCGAAGAGTTCTCCAAGCTCGCCCGATGGTTGGAGGGATTGGACCTGTTCAAAACCATAGGAATCAATTAAATTAGAATCTGTAATTTCTCCCTCAATTTCTTAGGCTACGTGGCACAAAATTAAAATTTAAAGACTTAATTTAATTTAGATTGCATTTATGGACCAATCAGAAAATGATTTTCATATTAAAAATTAAAGGAGGACCTGTAAACTTGTTGCCAGCAAGTGTGATATACAGAGCGGGCGTGTTGCCGAAGGTGGCTTGCGGGATCCTCCCGGCGAAGCCATTGTTGTTGATGAAAAGGATGTCGGTATCGATGTTGAACAACCGATACGGAACCGAACCATTATAAGTATTGAAACGGAAGTCCACAAACGCCAATTTATTAGCTCCAAGGACGTATCCAGGGAACCCACCAAGGAACTTGTTGTTGCTCAAATCCAGCTCATACAGGAACCGCAATTTGTTAATATTGCGGTTGATAACGCCAGTGAAGTTGTTGGAATTAGCATGGAAGATGGCAATGTCGGGCAGGTTACGAATGAAGCGATAGAAGTTCAAGAAAGGACCACCAAATCTAGCGCCACTGAAGTCGATGGAGGATAGTCCAGTGATGTTGAGGTCAGGAACCACGTCGCAGAAGAACCCTTTGAAGAGGCAGTAATTGTCGCCCACCCACGTTTTGGTGTACCCTAATGGGTCGTAAGTGATGTTTCTTTTGAGCTCTTGGGTTATGAACAGGATTCTGGCCCGGTTGGCTAGAGGTCCCGGGTCGTTATTCGGGCGGCGAGGCATTAGCTTGATGCCCGGTGGGATCAGCGACGGTCTTGGCCGGATCCGCGTGATGGTGGGGTTCGGCCGTGGAGGTCCTGTTTGGGCAAGCCCATGCAGGAGGAACGAGGACTGTAAAACAACAAGGATGGTAAAAATCTTTGGCCACATTTTTTTTTGTAACGAGACAAACAGAGGAGGGCTGTGTGAAAGGAGAGGCTGAGGCTACACCATTTTATAGTCCGAACAAAATTTGGGCGCTAGCGGGGTTGTGTTCGATGATGGAAGTCCCACATATGCTAATTTAGGGAATGATCGTGGGTTTACAAGTGAGGAATACTAACTACATTCGTATGAGGCCAATCTGGGGAAACTTAAAGCAAAGCCATGAGAGCTTATGCTCAAAGTGGACAATATCATACCACTGTGGAGAGTCGTGTTCGTCTAACAACAGGCTGCACATACCTTTTTCCTAGCAACGTTTCCTAATATTATATCGCCACGTGGAAATTCTTATTTTCTTTTGGAGCTTTGGTTGCAGCCTCCTAATAATTTGATTATAAAAATGCATGGAGAGGAACGTGAAATCATTATCAAACTTTTTAACAAATACTTTTCTTCTATCAACCCATTGTTAGACGAACACGACTCTCTAACACGACTCTCCACAATGGTATGATATTATCCACTTTGAGAATAAGCTCTCATGGCTTTGTTTTGGGTTTCCCCAAAATGTCTCATACATGTGGGACTTTCATCATCCAACACCTTCCCTTGAACAAAGTACGCCTCCTCGAGGCTAGACTCCTTTGGAGTCTTAGTCATTTTTTACTGCCTTCGAGGAGGCTCACTCCTTTTCTTTTGGAGTCTTTTTGTTCGACATTTGAGAATTTAGCAATCTATTGGCACGACTAAGTTTAGGGCATGACTCTGATATTAAGTTAGACGAACACGACTCCACACAATGGTATGATGTTGTCCACTTTGAGCATAAGCTCCCTGGCTTTGCTTTATGTTTCCCCATAAGACCTCGTACCAATGGAGAGAGTATTATTTGTTTATAAACTCATGATCATTCCCTAAATTAGTCGATGTTAGCAACACCTCCCCGTCTCCTCTTAATCGAAGCTAGACTCCTTTGAAGTCTTAGTCATTTTTTACTCATAATTCTTTTATTATAGGAATTCAATTTCAAAAATAAAAAACATTGGTGGGTCCGGATCTAACATGATCAACAAGACTTTTATTCCCAAACCCTGAACAGCTCTTCCTTTTAATTCCTTTACGCTCTATTAACCCTACCCCGTATTGGGAGCAGATAAAAAGACAGGCGAGTGCTATGGGCCCCCAACGTTGCATCGACCAACCCACTTTCACTTTCACTTTCTTATTTATTTATTTATTTTTGTATACAAGGGAAGGTTTATATTATAACTTATCATAAACCCAATAGCTAATTAGTCTTTATAGTACAAGAGATGTGAGTTGCTATCCAATTAAAGGCATCATGCTTTTCTTTCTAAGTTTATCTCACACACTAGTAAGTTATATATGTTCATCAAGGCTCTTCTTTTTTTTTTTTTCTTTTTTTTAGAGCAAATTATAAGAGACATCCTACTGCATGGGCTCCTTAAATTTATTAGAATTACATTAATATAAAAAGAAAGGCATCCATTGTAATTTCACGATGATAAAAGTTCTTTTGGTAATATGAATAAAGGAAAAGCGTAACCCCACTCTCGGGGTCTTTCCTCAATTATTGCTCCTCTGGTCTAAAGATGTGTGATCTTTACATTTAAAAATCTTATGTCTTACTCTACGACTTATATTCCACCACTATAGAAATTAGTTAAATTTAATTTAAATTAACTAATAAATAAATAACCAACACAACTAAAAAATAATTGATATAATTATAGAAGGGTAGGACGAACACAAGGATTATTGTTATTTCTTTAAAAAAATTTATTTTTAAATATATATTGTTTGTCTCTTTTAACTTGGAAGATAATATAAAATAAAAATTAATCCAGAAACACGTTTTAGTTTTTCTGTTATTTTAAATTTTAACTTTTAAATAAAGCGTGGATTTTGTTTTTAAAAATAGAAAACTAAAAAGAAAAACTCAACTCCTACCTTTTATTTCCTATACTCCTTTTTTTAAAGGTTTATTTGCTTTACTGTGGCTCCACCAAAGCTCTGTCTCAACGTGTACTTACCTTTTCTTCGTTGAAAAACATATATATATACACTATTATAAATTGGTCTTTATTTATTTTCAATCAATTGTATGGTACGAAAATCAGTTTTAAAATATATAAAATCAAACTTTAAAATGATTGCATAAAAATCACTCCTAATAAATTGTTTCTCGATTCTCGAGGTTATTGAGAGTATTGAGAGTGAGTCCCAGGTTGGTTAATTTAGTAGAAGATCATGGGTTTATAAGTGATAAATACCATATCTGTTAGACGAACACGACTCTCCACAATGGTATGATATTGTTCACTTTGAGCATAAGCTCTCATAGCTTTGCTTTGGGCTTCCCCGAAAGGTCTCATAGGAATGGAGTTAGTATTCGTCACTTATAAACCTATGATCATTCTCTAAATTAACTGACGTGGGACTTCTATCATCCAACCAACCCAAAGCAAAGCGAGAGAGCTCTCTACAATACCATACCATAGACAATTATTGTTACATTACATCTAGAATAGAATAGTATTTTTTTGTAAATGAATTACGGGGGCAGGAAGAGGAAGTAGAAGCAGGATGATTTCAGAGGATGAGTCAGCCCCTTTAGTTCCCAATTCCAAGCAGCTTTTTTCTTTTAATTGCTTTAGGTTCCATTGCCTTTACTTTTGTGCTACAGGAAGAGAAAAGAACAGGTCCCAAATGCAACAATCATGAATCCAGGTATCAAATTTTAAATTAGAACAGATTTTTTATTATTTTTATTATTATTATTATTTATTATTGGTTAGATTGCGATGTATTGACCCTTGTTCTAAGAAGGGAAAAAATTTGGGCCCCCATGCTCGTGTACCGTCGGCCCATTATTTTTTAACATGAAGCCCATCATCAGATCGACGACATTCCGTCTTGTAGCCCGAATTTCATTCCCATGAAGAACAGCAGCGGATTGATTTGGCGAAGTCGACAAGTCCGTCAAGTGAAGGATTCTGTATTCATCGACGTCTTGCTTACTCAGCGTTGTAATCCGAAGAACGCGGGTGGAGATGGAGTTTTTTGGAATGGATTTCACCTGTGTTTTCGGAGCTCTAAACCACGGCAAGTTCCCGGAGAAAGATTGCTTGCTACCCCTCATCTCTAAGCTTCTCGGCTATTGCATTGTCGCTGCTTCAACCACCGTCAAACTTCCTCAGGCAAGCCATTCTGCCTTCCCTCTCTAGACTATAAACATATCTGTTTTGACTTTATCGACGGAATTGTGATGGAATCATAGCGTTTGTAATAAATGTTCAGCTGGGATGTGTTCTCGAGGTTCGGTTTGCCCTCTGATTCTGTGTAATGCAATTCAAGACCCGTGAATTGTTTGTGAACAATTTTTGTGTTGTGTAAAGTAGCGGTTGATAATAACTTTTTAATGTTTAATCTTGATAATAAACTTTTTTGGCTCAATTTTGCTAATAAGTTTTGTTAGGTTCAATTAGTTCAGTTATAAGTAAGCATCTGATACCTAAACCTTTTTGGGTGTAGCTAAGAATTGCAACATGTTCCAAGTCTAATTAGGTCCTAAATAAATCTCTTGAACTTACATCAATCGCCGTAGAAGATCCCCACGCTTCCTTTAAATTCAAATATTTATTTATTTATTGTTTTCTTCCTGTTCAACGTTTCTGCCTGAATAATTTTTACCATTTCTCTTGCATGCATCCTACGATGGGAAGATTGGCTCCCTCCCTGTTCCATTTTCGTCATTGGTTCTTTACATGCCATCGTTGTAATACAAATTTTTTTCCTACAGATTATGAAGATCTTGAAACATCAGAGTATCAGAGGACTTAGTGTTATATCCTTTGAGCTAGAAGTCGTAGGTTACACTATTGCTCTGGCTTATTGTGTCCACAAAAGACTTCCATTTTCAGCTTATGGGGAATTGGTTTTTCTCTTGGTTCAAGGTATACTGGGAACTACTGAAAAATCGCTGCCACGGAGACATTTCTCTGGAAAAACTCCATAAAATACGTTGCTGATAAAAGTGGGAAAATGCAAACTACTCAGACAATCTAATGAATTATGGCATACTACTCAGACAATCTAAGTCTTAGTTCATGATTTGCTCATTGTGCTAGGTTGCATTTTCAGAATCATTGGTTATATCCTTGCTTTAATTTTGTTTACTCAAATGCATGGATGTTTTTGCTATTAATTAAACCGAATTAGCCTCTTCTTATGCGCATTTTTTTGTCCCTTTTTTTTTTTTTTTTTTTTTTTTTTTTTTTTTTTNATTCTGTGTAATGCAATTCAAGACCCGTGAATTGTTTGTGAACAATTTTTGTGTTGTGTAAAGTAGCGGTTGATAATAACTTTTTAATGTTTAATCTTGATAATAAACTTTTTTGGCTCAATTTTGCTAATAAGTTTTGTTAGGTTCAATTAGTTCAGTTATAAGTAAGCATCTGATACCTAAACCTTTTTGGGTGTAGCTAAGAATTGCAACATGTTCCAAGTCTAATTAGGTCCTAAATAAATCTCTTGAACTTACATCAATCGCCGTAGAAGATCCCCACGCTTCCTTTAAATTCAAATATTTATTTATTTATTGTTTTCTTCCTGTTCAACGTTTCTGCCTGAATAATTTTTACCATTTCTCTTGCATGCATCCTACGATGGGAAGATTGGCTCCCTCCCTGTTCCATTTTCGTCATTGGTTCTTTACATGCCATCGTTGTAATACAAATTTTTTTCCTACAGATTATGAAGATCTTGAAACATCAGAGTATCAGAGGACTTAGTGTTATATCCTTTGAGCTAGAAGTCGTAGGTTACACTATTGCTCTGGCTTATTNCAGCTATAGTTTTGGTTGCCGTTATCTACTATTATTCTCAGCCTATTGGTATGAAAACGTGGATCAGAGCGTTACTGTATCCTATTTGTTTTTCACCTGTTCAGATTCTGCTTCTTTCTTGTCGCATGCTTGTATAATGAGAACATTTCAACTGAGATCCTCCTGTTTTTTATTTATATATTAATTTTTGCAAAAGAAGGGAGAAACTTGTAACTGCCTTAACACGCTGCCACTCAGATATTGTGCTCTAGCACCAACAGTTCTAGCCGGTCAGATTAATCTTGCTCTCTTTGAAGCTCTTTACGCAAGTCTCGTACTGTTTTTTTTAGGATTTATCTCTTAATCCATGTTTTAAGCTTTCTCAATTTCTTGTAAATTGTTCTTTAGATATTTTTACTGCCTATCACTAATGTATTTGTTCATTCCCCGAAGAAGGTAAATAAATGAAGAAAAATCAAAGACTTACCTTTATATGTGTGGAAAATTTTCTCCTGTAATAGCTCTACACTAAAATCTTTGCCAATTTGGAAACTTCCTTTCAGGCATCTCAACATGCAGTTTTTCTCTTCTCGAGGATCCCACAAATATGGAAGAACTTTTCAGTAAGTTTATTTGAAGGTTCTATTATACGATTTCAAATTTTCAATTAAATTACCCTTTGGGAAGGAAGAAAAAAAAGTCGGGAAAAAATATTAAATGATATTGGACGATCTGTACCATTGTCATAATTTCTCCAATTGCATTTCAAAATATTAGGAAAGTGGTTCGAAACTGAACCTTGTAATCACGAAACCAGCTGTTGTCATGTTAACCAATGACAGTTCAAGTGAGAGTTTACCTTTCCTTTTGAGCATAAGCTCCATGGTTTTTTGCCTTTTGGATTAACCCAATAAGCCTCATTACCAATGAAGCTATCCTTCGTCACTTATGTACTCATGATCTCTCCCTTATCTAGCCAATACGAATTCCCACATTTATAAATAATCTTTTCTTTGGCTTGATATCATGTCTTAACCGTATTTTGTTTTGATATCTTCAATGAAAGTTCTCATTCAAAAAAAGTAATCCTCTGTACAGAACAAAAGTACTGGGGAGCTTAGCCTTTTAACATCCATGATGAACTTTGGAGGTTCTATGGGTAAGACGTTTGCCTGATGAGATTTAGTCGGTTGCATTAGTTTTCTCGTGAAGACATCAAGGTTTATTCCATTTTTCTTTTGCAGTGAGGGTTTTCACCAGCATCCAAGAAAACCCACCAAGCAGTGGTATCCTCTTTTTAAAATTTATTTTTATTTTTTCCTTTCCGCACTTATATTATTTGGGTAGTAGTTTCAGTGATAACTTCTTATAAGAATTCAAGAATCAGTCTCATGCATGAAGTTTTGGGCTTTTCTAGGTTGAGCCTTTGCTTAAACACTTTTTCCGATTTTACTAACAAATTTTCATTTCTTTGTAGTCATCGGTTACATTACTTGAAAAATATAAACTTGATGGCAAAATTCAAATACTCCCTTTTTCTGTTTGTAGAAAATGCATTGCTGCATTAGTCCTCTCTAGGTCTTTGAAAACTTGCTCCCACTGGCTCTCTGGTTTTATGAGTAACCTCTCGTTCTTTTTTGTTGTTAATATAATCCATTCAAGTTAATTTCCTAGATGTTTATTCATTTTGATAAACCGTGGTCCTTAAAGCTTGTCAAAGTTCTCTTGGGATCGGCACTTTCTATTGTGACACACAGTACCATTTTGAGTCAGATAATTGTATACCAGAAGAGCGATGTAAAGAAAGAGAAGAAAACAGAGTAGAGAATGACGACTTGCAGTCGTGACTTTGGCATACTGAAGATTAAATATTGTATGTAGTGAGTATAGGTGAACCAATGTCAAACCCTTTTCGAGATTATCATTTTACTACTAGAAATCCATAGTTTTCCTTTCTTTTCTTTTGGAATATGACTTAAGAGGGCACATTGATAGCTGGAATTATTGTAGGTTTGAACTGTGATCTCCACCGGACTGCAGTCCCGCATAACTTTTATATATGTGATGTTTTTGTTGTACTGGGTCTGGATTGTCATGATAATTCAAGGGAAAGGAATGTGTTGTCAACTCATTTCTCATCATCGTGTTTCGTAGACTTTTGGTAGCTAACAAATGATTACGACCACTTATTAAGAACCGATCATCCATATCAATTATATCACTCTAAGATGGAAAATTTTCATTTTAACCTTGATTTTGTTTCGTAACAGTTTTTAGTAGTTAAAATTATACAACTATTCAACTTCAATACATAAACAAGTTAAGACAAATATCCAAAGTGATGTCATCCATATGCAATGTTTTGTTGAAATTGAAATTGAAAAAAAGGTTTTAAAGATCGCAGCTTTAAAAAAGGGTTTTGCATTTTTGATAAAAAAAAGTTGGGGGGAGACATACGACTACTACTATACGAGGCTGCGTGCCTGAGTTGCATACACAGACAAAGTGGTAGCTGCCATTTCTGATCCGAGTTTGACCATTTTAAGAAGATAGAAAAAGAAAAAAGGGCTATGGAGGGAAGAAAGATAATTCGAAGTTATCGCCTTAACGCCACCTTGTGTTGTTACAGTTCCATTGACTCTATTTCTGTATGCCCTTCTCGTAGATTGAGCCTTCTATTACCAAAGAGACAGCAACGTTTCAGTGAGGTTCTTCAATTACATTCCCTTCATTTCTCTATACGTTTAAGGCCTTTGCTTCTTCCAACTTAATGAACCCTACTGCCCTTTCCTTCCCTCCTCTCTGTATCTGCATGTTTCAGGCCTTTGCTTCTTCCCAAGAAGAAGAACCAAAAAAAAAAAAAAAAAAAAAAAAAAAAACCCCATAACTTTTTGTACAATAAAGCAGCACTCTTTAATTAGCCCCTGCAACGAGTGAACTCCCATGCTTCCACCCACCGCTCTCCTACCATTCCTCCACCACCCCCACCATTGAAATAAAAATCACAAAAGGTTAAACCTTTAAATTTTGTCTAAATACCTATGTTTAACTTTTTAACTTTACATTTAATAGGAGTAGAAAATATATATATTTTTTAATTGGGTTTGGGAGTGAAAGAAGCTGAATTTCTTTTACTTTTTCAATTTTGTTTTTATTTTTGTGATTTTGTGTTCATTTTCATATCGTATCGAACGGTGTGCGAGTGGTTCTTTCCCTGCCTGCCCACTTTCACTCCCCCTCCCATTTAATAATTCCCATATTATTACGTCTTTCATTCCATAATAATTATTTAATCAGATGGCTTACATTTTAGATATCACAAACACTCAAATACACCTGCTCGTAGAGGATCATCAGGGGGACCCTCCTTGCCAACTGGCCCAATCACAACACGAAAATCGGTCACGTGTTACCTTTTAAAAATGCTGACGTGGCTAACATCGAGTTGGAGTAGTCTAAAATTTTCCCAATTTTTACCTGCGATTTAGCAGTCACCAGATAGACGCACAAAGCCGCGGCTCCTAAACTCCTACCAATAAAGACTCTCTCTTCTTCCATCTNACTTTTTGTACAATAAAGCAGCACTCTTTAATTAGCCCCTGCAACGAGTGAACTCCCATGCTTCCACCCACCGCTCTCCTACCATTCCTCCACCACCCCCACCATTGAAATAAAAATCACAAAAGGTTAAACCTTTAAATTTTGTCTAAATACCTATGTTTAACTTTTTAACTTTACATTTAATAGGAGTAGAAAATATATATATTTTTTAATTGGGTTTGGGAGTGAAAGAAGCTGAATTTCTTTTACTTTTTCAATTTTGTTTTTATTTTTGTGATTTTGTGTTCATTTTCATATCGTATCGAACGGTGTGCGAGTGGTTCTTTCCCTGCCTGCCCACTTTCACTCCCCCTCCCATTTAATAATTCCCATATTATTACGTCTTTCATTCCATAATAATTATTTAATCAGATGGCTTACATTTTAGATATCACAAACACTCAAATACACCTGCTCGTAGAGGATCATCAGGGGGACCCTCCTTGCCAACTGGCCCAATCACAACACGAAAATCGGTCACGTGTTACCTTTTAAAAATGCTGACGTGGCTAACATCGAGTTGGAGTAGTCTAAAATTTTCCCAATTTTTACCTGCGATTTAGCAGTCACCAGATAGACGCACAAAGCCGCGGCTCCTAAACTCCTACCAATAAAGACTCTCTCTTCTTCCATCTGAACACGAGAGACAGAGCGCAGCTTACAGCCATGGGTGAGGATTGGTCTTCTTCGCCCCTCTCCTCTGTTCACTCAGTTTCCCTCTCTCACGCCTTACAATGAACCAAAATCTCAACCTCTTCTTCTCAGAAGAAGATGGTACCACCGTATGCGCTTGATGCTCTTTATTGCTCTGAGGAGCACTGGGAGGAGGACGACAACGAGGAAAGGGGTTTTGACCACCAACCTTACTCTACTTTAACAACCGATTCAACTTCTCCGATTTTGGCTGAGCAGGATCTGTTTTGGGATGACCATGAACTAATTTCTCTGCTTTCAAAAGAGAGGCCCAATGAACTGTTTAAAAGCATTCAGATTGACCCTTCTCTTGCGGCCGCCCGACGACGTGCCGTCGACTGGATGCTGAAGATCAGTGCCCATTTCTCCTTCTCAGCTCTCACTGCGGTTCTCGCCGTCGATTACTTGGACCGGTTTCTGTCCTGTTTTCATTTTCAAACAGACAAGCCGTGGATGTCTCAGCTTGCTGCTGTTGCTTGCATCTCCCTTGCTGCCAAAGTGGAGGAGACCCAAGTCCCTCTTTTATTGGACCTACAAGTAAGTTTCCACAAATCTTAATAACCCAACTTACAAGTGGTCGGATTGGGACATATTCATCCTTCTACTTCAACAATTAATCATTAATCTCTGTCGGAGCTTTGACTTGTGTAGGTGGAAGACAGTAGATATCTGTTTGAAACCAAGACCATTAAGAAGATGGAGCTTCTTGTGCTCTCTACGCTTGAATGGCGGATGAATCCTGTCACCCCATTTTCATTTGTGGATTATATTTCAAGGAGACTGGGATTCAAGGACCATATCTGCTGGGAAATCCTTAGGCAGTGTGAACGAACTATTCTCTCGGTTATCTTAGGTAAGAAATCATAGATAAATTAACAATCTTTTATAGTGCATTCCCACGCTCATTTCCTTTTGGTGTTCTTTTTACTTGCAGACTCAGATTTCATGTCGTTTCTTCCTTCTGTAATGGCCACCGCCACAATGCTGCACGCTTTTAAAGCTATGGAGCCCCACTTCGGCGTCGAATACGATTCCCAGCTTCTTACCATCCTCGGAATCGAAAAGGTCCATATTTAGTATTCGCATTTCGATCCTAATACCCAAATTCAACCAATCGACGATTTGAATAAGTTATAACCAAGTTTTTTTATTTATTATTTTTCTCAAAACAGGGCAATGTGGAGGAATGCTGTAAGCTGATCTCAGATGCATCTAGAAGAAACGGCAATCAATTTAAGAAACGTAAATTCGGGTCCATTCCGGGCAGCCCAAACGGCGTGATAGACGTGTCATTCAGCTCCGATAGCTCGAATGAGTCATGGTCGGTGGCCTCGTCGGTTTCATCTTCGCCAGAGCCTTCAACGAAGAAGAACAGAGCAATGGATCATCTGCCACTGGAGATGGCGAACCATTCAACAGCTACAAATTGCCTCGACATGTCCTCGCCTGAACCCTCTCTTAATTAACTTCCCTTTGTTCTTTTTCCTCGTAATCCTTGTATGTTGAATAAGAATTAGAATCAATATTTTATCGAATTCTGCAAGTTGAATTGCCTAACCATCTCTCCAGTTTTGGCCCCAAAATTGTTAATCAATCTGCCAGTTATTATGAATGAATGTGCAATCGGAAGCTTAAGGAAACGCAGAGATGGCTGGCATTTTATCCGGATGCAAAGAACATGAGAATGTATAACAATGAATAGCAGTTTCAGTACTTCAATGATCTGTTTCATTTACATGGGGTTTGATGAATCTTTCAACTTGAGATCGCCAAGATCAAATTTTTAGTAATGGGGTTAGCTGAAAACGAATCAAATAATATATAATTGAATTGAAGGACGAAGAAGGAAGAAAAAAAAAAAAAAAAAAAAAAAAAAAAAAAAAAAAAAAAATGAAAAAAATNAAGAGTTGATTTTTGTTTGCATGTGAACAGTGGGAAGAGGAAGTAGATTTTGTCGGCCACTTCGGCATTGAGATTTGGAGGAAATGATTTTTGGTTTGACCTGAATATTTTATTTAAGGACAATCTGATGTTTGAAAATTTGCGTCAAATGGGTTGGGACCATTCAAAACTCTGGTTTCTCACCCACCTCCCCCTTCCCAGTTTGGCTTCTTAAATCAGACCGACCATTTGGACAGTATGGTCCCCTGTGTTGCTCTGCTTCTCTAAAAATACTCAAAAGTTACGCTGTCTTTTTGAAGAAGGGAATTTCATTAGTAAATGTTTTAGGCTTAATTCTGAATCCACTGCGTGTTTCTGAAGGTGTTCATCTTCTTTTTTGTTGGGAGTTGAGTTGATGACAGTAAACAAAAACACAGCCACGAGGAGGAGGCGTTTGCATGTGCTTTTCTAACACTTTAGACGAAAGGGCATGATGAAATTCAGTAAGCTTTCACTTTAGCCCAACACTGCTCCTCCTTTAAATCTTTTCAAACTATGTTTCCATTTTTCTGCAACTTCTCACCCGCGATCAACGGGACTATACATTATATTATTTTATTGAATCTTTTTATAATTTGAGTCAATGCAGGTAAAAGAAAAAGAAGAATAGTGTATAGAAAAGAAATAAAGAACAGGAAGACAGAAAGTTGAGAGGACAAAATGTTCGAATTTTGTTTGGTTTGAATAATTGGAGTGGGAATTTCAACTCAAAAAGGAAATAAAATACACAAAGCGCAGATATAAAGAAGAGAGGGGATTACGCTAACCAAGACGCAAGTAGCCAAGTCTGTTACATGATTGCAATTTTGTGTATATTTATAGGTCAAACTATAAAAGGCCTCTACTACATTAGATTATTGTGTTTTCAGTTTTGTATTTAATGTCACTTTCAACCAATTACATATAAAATACAAATTTTGTAACATATTAATATACTTAAAACTTAGGTGTTGATGAATCAGAATAATGCCAAAATTATGATATTTTTGTTATTTAATTTAATATCCTAGTCAATTGAATATAGCCGACTTTAGGGGGCTATTTTGGTTCCGAGCCCATTGGGCTTAATTGGTATCTCAGCCTTTCTGGTTGGAGGTTTGGACTGCAAGTGGGAAGGATTATTCATTAGCTTATTTGGAAGGATTATTTATTTTAAACATACTCGAAAAGATTTAATTATTAATAAAGTGGGTTTCAAAAGGTATTTTATTGTTTATTTGAAATTGTTGTAACATTTGTAGGTGAGTTGAAAAGGTAGGCGGAAAATAAAAAAGTAAATGTGTTCTGAAAATGAAAAACTACAAATTAAAATCTTTAATTTTTTTTTGAAAGAAGGCGGCCTAAATGATTATATTTTAAAATTTGAATGTCTATTTTTCATAAAAAGACAAGGGGGATTCTTTTCATAGTATTTAGTTTGGAAGATCGGCGTCTGTATAGCTGTCATAGTAATGGTTGTGATATTTTTTCTTTATTATTGCGGGAATTCCATTGTTGATAGGGACGGATTTGGACTCAATCCATTAGGAAATATGATTTTATTTATTTTGGAAACAGGTTTGTGGTTTATATTAATTTAATATATTATTCCCCCACCCCAAAATGATTTCATATATTATAATTTTAATATATATTAAGTTAATTTTAAGGGCAAAATGAGAAGACGAAAAAACACGAAAACAAAAAGAAAAAGAAAAGAAATACAAGTTACGTGAAAACGGGAAAGGCGGTGGAGGGGGGTTTGGAAGTTTTATAAAGTATGGTGGCAAGTTCCACGTGGTATTATATAATTGGTTAGTGGGCAGAGTTTACAGCCTGGACTGACATGATAGTAAAGCAAAGGCGTTCTTCCTGCGATTCTGCTACTGAAGTTTTTGTCGTTCTATGGCCAGCTCAGCAACTCATTGCGATTTGTAAATATCTTTTTTTTTTTTTTTTTTTTTTNATATATAAATATGTTTGTGTGTTGGTATATAATTCACTTAAAATAATTATTTCCAAATGCTGTCCAGGCTGTTCTGGTCAAACACCTCCGCTCCCGTCCAACTTCCCAACCGTACTCTCTTTTAAATTATTCTTATCCTATTTTCTTTTTTTTCTTCTTCTTCTTATTTTCTTAATTAACTAAATAACACCTCGTTTGAATTTCAATTTAAACCTCCTTTCCAACGGCTCCCTCACCGCCTTTCCCCTTCATTTAATTTACCATCAATTAATAATCCTCAAACAAAGCCTAACGGACCAAATTTCATGACTTTAATTTCATAACATTTTCAAATGCCGTTACTTTTTTTTTTACCATTACATGAATTTGGCTAATTACCTAAATACCTGTTGCAGTGTGCAGGTAAGGCAGTTTTCCAAATGGGTCCCAGTTATGACTAAACATGCGCCGTAGATAATTGACACGTGTCCTTTACAGCTGTATGCGAATAACTACCTTCCCTCGAAGCATCCTCCTCTACTGTGCAACCGGCTCAACCGGTCATTCTTATCTTTTCTCATATAAATATCCTCCTTTCCTTCCTCACTTATTCTTTAACAAACAGGGTGAGGCCTCCTCGCCTACGCTGCTTTCATAAAACCCCTTCGCCTTTTCTTCTCAATTCTGTACAAATTTTCAGACGCCTTTTCTTTTTTCTTGCTTTTTTAAATTTGAATATTTTGTTTTAGAACCTTTGATCCATGGAGTCTATGAGGAAGGATGTGGATCGGATTAAGGGTCCGTGGAGTCCAGAGGAGGATGAGTCGTTGAAGAGATTGGTTCAAACCTACGGACCCAGAAATTGGTCGTTGATCAGTAAGTCGGTTCCTGGTCGTTCTGGAAAATCTTGCCGTCTCCGATGGTGTAATCAGCTTTCACCTCGGGTTGAGCACCGGCCGTTTACTGCTGAAGAGGATAACGCCATTATCAGAGCTCACGCCAAATTTGGGAATAAGTGGGCCACCATTGCTCGCCTTTTGAATGGCCGCACGGATAACGCGATTAAGAATCACTGGAATTCGACGCTCAAGCGTAAATGCTCCGCCATGGGTGATGATTTCAACGATCCGGATTTGCATCAGCCTCTGAAGAGATCTGCCAGCGTTGGTCCAGGTCCAGTCATCGTCGCTTCCGGGTTTGGGTTTAACCCGAGTAGTCCATCCGGATCCGAGTTGAGCGACTCGTCTCTATCGCCGCCGCTTCCTGTATACAGACCCTTAGCTAGAAGCGGTTCGATTGTTCCGTCGAATCATGAGCAGGTTGCGAACTCCAACGATCCTCCAACCTCACTGTGCCTCTCATTGCCAGGATCCATTTCGACATCCGGGTATGGATCGGATTCAGTCGCGAGCCCGACCCGGAATATGGTTCAGGCAACTCGTACCACAGGCGGGGTTGGCAGAGAATCGGAGTTATTTAGTGCGGAGTTCCTAGGTGCGATGCAGGAGATGATAAAAATGGAAGTGAGGAAGTACATGTCTGGAATAGAGCATAAGGGTTGGCATTTGCAGACGGATGCCATCAGAAACGCTGTGGTGAAGCGGATTGGAATAAGCAAGATCGATTAGTAGTAACGGCCGAACCAAAACCCCTTTGGATTTACAGAAATCACAATAATTTTGGCAGTGTACAGAGAAGAAGAGCGAGAGAGAACAAGAGAGAAATTCCATGGTTGATGTCCTTAAAAACTTTCTTTAATCTCATGAATTTTAATAGAGCGTGAAGCAGCCAAGTTCTATTCTATCTCTGTGAATCAAATCAATGAGACCCCATCCACTTTTTCCTCCTCCAACTTGTAATTAATTTAGGACCCATGATTGATTTGACACAAAACGATGAACTATTTTGGTACAGAACCATTTGCGCCAAGACTAGATTTGTTTTGTGCCTCTTTTCCAAGTGGGGAAGAAAGCTGTCGCCATTAAATTAAGACCTAGTCAAAATATTTAGAAACTTCAACGCCAATTTTAATTTTTACGTTACCGAGCTGTCGACAGACATAACCCTAATCTTTTACTTCCCTTCAAATGTCCCAAACCCCTTCCTTCAGGTAACAGTTGGCATAGAAAAGCAACACATACATATAAAATTGGAAGTTAATCCATCCACCCACAGTCGATTGACAGAAGAAAAATCTGTAAGTTAGTTAAATTAGAACACCCAAATCTGAACAATCTCTGAATTTAAAACAAACCGATACAGTCGGTGGAGGAGAGGGGAATTTGAACACCCAAATTTTTGTCTTTTTACAACAATCTAAAATCCAAAATCCAGAAGAGCTTGAGAATTCAAGAAGTGGGTCTGTTTTTGAACTTCATCTTCTCGTAGTACCGAATTGAGAGAAGAGAGAGGGAGAGATGAACCTCGTCTTTGCCCCAGGGAATACAGGATGCGGATCCTATGACAGGGGGAAATGGGTAAAGAGAGTGCAATCGACGGAAGCCACCAAGCGCAAGCACGACGGAGCGTAGCTGTTGGTTAGCACAGCCGATGTTAGCCCAGTGTTTGGTGCAGAGCAGCTCCCAGAGCCACTCGTCGTGGGCGGTTTTGTACCACTGCTTGCTGACGCCGGCCGCCGTGGCGAGTGTCCTTGCGTCGACGTGCTTAAACACCTCGAACAAGAGATTGTCGTCTAAATTCGCAAAGGCAGAGGAGGAGGAGGGTGGTGGGGATTGTTGTTCCTGTGAAACTGATTTGATTTTCTTCATGGTGATGAAGGAGTGAAGAGAAAAGGAAGATTGTTGAGAAAAGGAGGTGTAGTGGGTGATGGTGGAAGAAATAAAAATGAGGAATGGGGTTGGACAGAGTTGGTAAAGTAAAGTGATGCAAATTGTCTGAAAAAGTTTAGAACGCCACAAATCTGCCAAAATCCAATGCGCTTCCAACTTCTTCTCTTTTTTCTTTTCTTAAACAAACAAATTCATCCATTTCAAACAAATTTAGTGAATGATCATGGATTTAGGAAATNAATAAAAAAAAATAAGTAGAAAGAAAATAAATAAAAAAGTTGATTGAGATTTTTTTAATTCATAATGTTAATTACAGTATCATATTTGTCCTTTTTTTTTTAATCATGGTCTCAAGGTTAAAATTATATTTTACTTCAAAAAAAAAAAAAAAACTGCATTAAAAATGATTTTTAAATATAATCATAAAAACAAAATTGTTTATGAGGAAAATTAATGAAGATTTTGGAAAGTGGTGATTCAGCATCAACCACAAAGATTCCGGACAACGTTTCGGACAAGCGGGTTCCAAAATGACGTCACACCAGCTGACTACATCGTCCCTTCCCTAAAGTTTTTTGGACTTATCCTAAAATGCAATTATTTAAGTGATTTACGAATACTCTTCCATAAAATTAAAAATATTAAAAAAAAAAATGTCATTTATGAGCAGGAGTAGCAATAGTATATGTACCCATTGTCTCAACTCACATATCATACCCTAATTTAATTTTGTTATATTCATTGTCTTATCCTATTCAATGATTGATGAGAGGAATGGATGGATGTGGTGCAACCTCCTCCCAATGTTTGTTTGGGCCTTCCACTATCTTATAATAATACTTTGTACATTAATAAACACAAAAGCATGATTTAAGTTTATCCTATGATCCAAAACTGTATTCCAACTCCTTTAAACCAAACGAAACTTCCTTGCATTGCATGAATTGTAGCACCAAATGTAATAATATTAAAACATAAAAACATAGAACCTGCGTGCCAACCTGCAGATAATCATATATAAATATGTATTGAAGCTGTAGCATGATTCAGAAAAGAAAGCGTGTGATATCTACATCAGTCCAATGTGGCGGTGGCCCTGCAAATGAAGGCCTACCTCGCCTTTACAAAGTTTGTTCCTTTTTCTTCCTGTATGAACGATTGGCCTTGTGTTTGAACCAAGTCCATGTTCCTAACAGCGTGGAAAAACAGGGGAAATAAAGAAATAAAACGCAAGAGTCAAAGGAGTTGGTAATCTAAATATATAAAGTAGTAACACCACCGCCCTTGGCGATTTGGTGAAAAATCTTTGTGTACATAAAAGGGCGATTTCCCAAGTCTCTGTTGATTCAAAAGCAAGGATGAGGCGTGGAGTTGTTGTTGTGATGATACTGTTCGCAATGCTGCTTGTTCATGTGGATTGCAGGCGCCTCAGACCACCCACGACCGGAATTGGACGAGCTCTGCAAGGATCTGTCGGTAACCCGACTGGCTTTGTTACCTTTAGGGGTCATCGGAAGGGAAGCCGGGCATTCAAGCATGCTTCGGGACCGAGCATGAGAGGACCTGGACACTAGCTGAACACATGATTGAAAGAAACTTCTTTCCATTCTTCATTTGTTTTTTTTTTTTCTCTCTTTTTTTCCATCTAGAAATGGGATGTACACTTCAAAATTTTAGAGAGATTATTTAGAGGTTTGATCTTTGCCAATGCAAATAGTTAGAGTAGTAACACATAGGGGAGCGAATTGTATTGTGGATGAAATGAAATGTATAAACTTCACATGGCATTCAATATTCTGGAAACTATTTTAACTCACAAGATATCAGACACTCAAATTAGTGGTGAATAATGAATTGCACAATTCAAAGGGGTCGAAATCAGTTTCCGTGTTGGACTGACAACTGATTTGGGTTCTGGGGAGATGGGTCCGAGCATTGGTGCTCAAAACAAACACTATGAGCCCCCAAGCATCCACAAATTTGAGCAATCAAAATCAAGTGATAAATGATAATGTAAGCAAGCTGAAAAGGCTTTATACGTATAGTGTTATCCCTTTAGTAGACCATGGCAGATTGAATCAAAATGTACGTCTCAAAGAGCTGCAAAGGGTCTCACGATCTGTAATGTAACAGCGAAGCATCACACAACAATTCCAAGACAAAATGGGAAAGGCCAAAAGTCTCATCCTCGAACAACTTAGAGGAGGTATTTTCCCAAGAAAGACCACAATAAGCAGAGAGGTCAAAGCAAAGAAGGGATTCTAGTTTCAACAGAGATGAAGAAACCAACAACACGATTCAAGCGACATGATAATAGAATACTTTCATCAATAAAGATAACTCTAGGCAATAAAATGCTTCCATTTTCATTGAATATAAGGTCGTAGAACACAAGAAAAACAAACAATTGTCTTGTATGCAATGTGTGGATAGTGGACACGCAGATCTCCAGTAAAAGAAGCTCAAACAGGGTAATAAAATTAAGACCAACAACCCAGAAATTCAGGATTCAATTTCCGAAGTAGGGTTTTCGTCATGAGGATCAACAACAGGCGATGACGATCCCTCCTTCTCACCATTTTCCGTCGGAGCCGCGGGAATCGCTCTACCCTTCACCGCCTCGAGCATCCGCTTACTAATCTCCTTGGAGTAGACCTGCAGAATCTCGATGCCATCGTCCACGGTGGTTGGAGACCCATCGGCAGTGGCATACGCTTCATCCTCGATGACCCGCGCAATGGTGGTGGCGGCTTCAGGCGGAATCGTGCCGTAACGCTTAGAGAGAATGGAAGGGGTGGAGAGGGTTTCGATCAGACGGCTTGTAACAGCGTCACGAGTGCGCTGCGTTGGTGGCCATATGCTGAATTTGGTAGCAAATGGGTTCGCCGGCTTAATGGGATCTTTGATCTCCGGCTCTCGGGATTCAAGTTGGACCGGAGGGGAGGAGTCTTGATCGGACATGACGGTGAAAGGGGAAGCGCCGGGGGAATTTGAGGCTGAGGAAAATGAGATGTGAATTAAAAATGGGAAATCTGGGAAAAGGGTTACGATAAGAGAGATTATTTGCAGGTGAAGTTATAGGAACGGATTACCCTTCTGGAATCAAATTATAAATGATGTGCGGTGAAGATGGTGAAGTTGATCGTCAGACTGTTTAACCTCCACACCTCTTTCTTTTTTTCTTTTTCTTTTTTTTTTCCATTTTTACTCCCAAATTTCTTAGTATATTTCATTTGTTTTTTGAATTTCAAAAAGTTACATTTTTTCTCTTCAATTTTTAATATTATTTAATTTTCATTTAAAGGGTTTACTCTTTCCTTTGTAAAAGATTATTACAATTATTAAAAGCTTTCAAAAATTATGCAAATTATTTGTGTTATTAAACACAAATTTAAAACTTTCTTTCCAAGGTAAATCAAGTTTAAATCTAAATTTATTATTTTCAAAGCTTTTAATAATCATAATTTAATTGAATGAATTAATTAAAATTTAATTTAATTTAATTGAAAAAGAAAACAGAAGCAAGCGTGCGTTGGTTATTTTTATAATTTGGGTTTGGAGTAAAAAGTGTGGGACTTTGCTTTCCTTCCAAGAGTAAACACAATTGCATGCCACATGCCACATGTATAATGCATGATGAGAAGCTTTAAAATAATTACAGTGAAATTAAATTTAATTTGTTTAAAATAAATTATATATTTCTATAGTTTTGAAGATATATGGACATTTTAAGTGGATCCCCGAATTTAGTGTGGTAGTAAAATAAATTAATTATATAAATGTATATTTTTTTTATTCAAATCAAGTACCATTTATAAAAGAAAAAAATTAAATAATTGACAACTCGACTTATTAAATGAAAATAAACGAGACTAAAATCTAATATAGGTACATAGTAAGTCGTAAATTTATCCATTTTATCCTTACTCATATCCATTCACCCGAAAATGAAATATCCAAGCTACCTTATCTTCACATGACCTATATCAACCACAAGGAAAAAAATTGAGTGCCACATTCATTTATTTATTTTTTAGATTAACCATACAATTCCTAACTATATGTAAAATTAAATATTTGATATTTTAGTTAAATTAGGAAATTATGCATCAGAATGAAAGTAAATTGAAAAGTAGAGGCAAACATGTGGGGTTGAAGACCAGTTATACGAGGTGCCTAAATGCTGAAAACTGATCCAATAATGTTTCATGTATGGTCGCATAAGCACCCCCCATTCATATCATCATATTCCCACCTCAAAATCAGAAGCCAAATCAACAAAACACCATATAAATCACAGGCAAAATCTGTCACATATAATCAGTATGAAAAATGTTATGCTTATAAAATCTGTTTATGTACCGATCATGGAACAAATTTTGAAAATGGAAAGGAAGCTCAACGATTGTGAAGTGGATCTGAAGAATTTGGAACCTTCCTCTTGCTTGACTGTAAAGCATGGAATGAACTCATCGTACGGTGCTGTTTCTGAGTTGGGGTTGCTTGGTTTAAGCTGACAACATTAGTATCCTCTTCTCCATTCATACTATTCGGAGCTGCAATTAGCAGCAGCAGCAGCAAACAAGCCACCGCCATTATACCACGCAGCTTCATACCCACGGCTGCAGGAGGACACTTGAAGAACCGCATTGGTGGGGACACAGGGGAATGCATGAATGGGTAGTCTGTTGGGCACTGAATGAATGGGTTGAGTTGAGTAACTGTATAAATAAAGAGAAAAAAAATCCAGACTGGGAATTGAGAAGTGTGATGTTTTGTGGTGTTGGCGCTGTTGTCGGTCACGGGAGTAATAATTCAATTTTATTAAATTAATGAAACCAGAAATCACTTCCACAGGGTTTGGTTTTTTGTCTTTGTTTTTTACTTTTAAAGCAGCCTTACACTGATAATATAAAACATGTTAAAAAATTAATCAAATAATAGTTTATGCTAAAGAGCTAAAGGTTTTTCCATTGAAGGAAGAGCAGTAGAGTGAATGCGTAAGAAATGACAGTAATTTCGTGTGTTCCAGCAAACAAAGAACGCATTGACAAACGACATGTGGCCTTTTGGCAAATTTAATGTTAAAGTTTCTTTCTTTACTGGATAAGATGATTTCTCTTGGTTTGAGGAGAAACTTTTGGAGCTAACTGTGAAGCCTTCAAAATATGAGAAGAAGAAGAAGAAGAAGGAGTGTGTATTGGTGATGTCGGGAATTGTACATTGCCTTTTTTCAGCTGTCGTTCAAGTGGGCAAATCTTGTCGGATGGCAGTGGGCAGTGGGTTTGAAGTTTTGTAGTAATCTCAATGTTTGTTTTACAATTTCCTCTGTCTCTTTCTCTTATCTTTAGTGTTGGGCATTGCTTAAAGCAGAAGTTACCAATGGTTCTTCCATTGTCCTTTTAAGCTTAAACAACTGCCACACCATTACTCCAAAACCTGCTACAATGAAACTCCCAAACTTAAAACTAAGCTTTTGAAGGCTGTTCATTCACTGATATTTGTTCAATTGCTAGGCTTTTCTGTTGGATGTTTTCTACTGTGTTTACTCTTTCTTTGTGGAGTTGGCTCTTTTGTAGCCTTGAAAAGTTGAGTTGTTCAAAATAAAAATAGAATGCCATGGATGCATTCTTTACTGTTATTAGTATGGAAGAAACCTCCAATTTACAGGTAAAATGGAGTACAACTACAAAATCCCCAACTGGTCTAAATCAGAAACATCTTTCAACTAATATAAACAATATGGGTCCTAATCCTCGACGCACCAAAATCACCAATCTGGTTGAGAGCTGAAACCAAATTCCCATCTTCCCAAAATTTCTTTCCATCTATCAGCAGAGGGTCAGAATCATGCCTTCAATTAGCAACTAAAATGTATCAAAGATCCTTGCTCTGGTTTAAGCTTCTTCGAAATAGGCAGACGGTATCTCAGGGGGTGAAGGCATCATTGCCACACTCTTGAACTGTTTGGATCAGAAACGTAAAACATTAGCACCTTCTTCAACTTTTAGCCACATTTATTAATGAAGAGGATGAAGTTTCTTACCCTTTGTTGCTTGTATTTTTCTCTCACAGCTATCAGAGATCCCCCTCTTCTTGCCATATACAAATCGTGTAATAGAAGCACACATGGCCTTAGATCAGCTGGCCTGTAGCCTGTGTATTGTTGCAAGTTCGGACCCTGCAATTCACTTATATATCAGCAAACTACGTTCAAGTTCATAGTTACATAATCAAGGGATTGAAACAAGGTTTTACCCAAGGATGCTGCTTTGGCCGGATGATGAATTTTGCAAGAAATACGACTGAAGCAGCAATCAAAGAAGGCAAGAACTTCACAAAATTATAGTCCAATAAGCTTAGCTCAGCAAGGTAATGACCCAGAAATTCCAAATGCAGATTTGGTATCTGTTTCAAGCATAAAGCAGAAGAGGATTAGTAAATAGAAAACTCAAAGCTGGTTTAGAAAGAGATCAAAATAAAAGGATGTCGGGGCTTACTTTGAAATCTTCTTGTGCAACATTAGTGAACCTCCTGTAAACATAAGAAACAGACCAGAACAACAATTCAATATACACACCACCATGATTGAATTCACATATTAGTCGATCAAACTCCAAAACACAAATGGGACTAGAGTTTACTTATACTTGCCTTAAGAATGTCTTGGCAGTAGGATTTCCCATTTCAAAGTTCAAAGATTTGAGTATATCAGCCTCCATCTTCACAACCTTACAACATCACAAACTCATATCTCAGGATTGATAATCCAGCAACGAGGACGAGATTTATGTTAAGCTATAAAGGAAGATATTCACCTCATCCCTTCTGTAAGTATTATCTGTTATGTAGCAGAAATCTTCCACATGTGGAGGGGTGATCTCTTCATATTTCCTGTTCGATAAATCAAGTCAAGAATTAAATCATGGAAACTTATGATCCCACGAGGAGATTCGTGAATAATTTCCAGTTTTTGGTGAACTTACGAGGCAATGAGCATTGAAGAAACCCCCAGCAATTGAAGCCTTTGCCTATTGATTATGTTCATTGATAGGAACCTGTCGATGTAAGAGATGGATAGATACAGAGTATCGGAGCCGAGCTTGTACTCCTCGGCAACCTCAACCATCCAATCAACCAAGACCCCTCTCATATTAGCACTTATGTCCGTCTGAACCTTCTCTAAGTAATTTGGTATCGGCCTTCTTATTGGTTCCGCCTGAGGAAACCCATCGCATTAGAGACATTCAAAAGCACGAAAACAGAACACTTCAAAACCCAAAATCAGAAACCATTTGTTCAAAAAAGAAAACACAAGAAAAATGGCTCTTACCTCCATTTTGCGAAGATAAGCATAAATATCGGAGGAATAAGGCCCCTTCATTTCTGGGTCGTCCAAAATATCATCAACGGTCAACTTGGGATCATTATCTTCCACAACCACAGTCGTCTTGCTCATTGGAGCAGCAGCGATCTTAGTTCTCTTCTTAGGCTTGCATTTTGTGATCTGGGACGTGGCCTTCCTCTTCTGTGCCGCTGATCCAGTAGCATTCTGAATGTTGGGAAGCTCACCGAGAACCACCCGCTTTTTATTCGTGGATTGGTCATCGGACATGGCGGATGCCGCAACTCTCTTTGAGGAAGCACGAGTGATACGGACACAGTTCCCTAACTCGGCCATTGGGTCCTGATCTCAACCCTTCGCTGTTGGCTCTTGTGGGTCGGAAACTGAAAACGAGAGAGAGAGATGGAAGGAGCAATGGGTGAGTTGGAGGAGGTCTGGGGGGGGGCCTTTGTAGGAAGGAGGGGGAAAGGATTTAGCAACAAGAAGACCGCCGTTTTTTTAAAAAGTGAACGATTTGGCGCTAACAAGAATGAGAGCCAATTTCCACTAAAATGATTTGGGATTTGGGGATTGGGAGCTTTTCGGTGTTTTCCCGGGTTTTTTATGTTTCTTGTTTTTTTGTTGGTTTTTTTTGGTTTTTTTNCGAAATTGGTTTCGAAAATGAACCCGCCATTGTTTAAGATTTGCTAGGACTCCCTCTCCTTACGGCGCGTGTACCTCACGCATCCATGCCATGCAACTTCATTTTTTAATACTTAATAATATTACATGCCAAAATTGCTCTTTTTTCTCTAGATGTTCCCCTTTCACAAGGAACTTTAATTCATGGGTTCTTAGGGTGTCACGTCGGACTTTGATAGAGAGCGTGTCGTGTCTCTAGCTAAGTTGTCCAACAAGTAGAGGTAGAAAGATGATCCCGTCCCATAAGACTTTTAATAGTTATTATGAAAATGTTAGATTCATGTCATGTTTGATCGATCTAGTCTTCGTACCATTTAAGATGCGAGTTTGGAAAAACATAAAAAAAAAAAAAAAAAAAAAAAAAAAAATTAAAAATTTGATTGAAGGGGCTGTAAAAGATTGACACTTTGAACAATTTGCTACCTGACAAACTTTTCACTCAGAAAATAGTCATGAGTTTGGAAAAATATAAAAAGGAACGCGCCATGAGTAAATTTGAGTTTCCTAGGGTTTGAGGTTAAGTTTCAATAATTTCATTGTTTGGATGGACACGTATCTTACTTTTTATTAAAATATTTATTCATTTCATCAACAGCACCAGTGGTCTAGTGGTAGAAAAGTACCCTGCCACGGTACAGACCCGGGTTCGATTCCCGGCTGGTGCAGTTTATTTTTCTGTTCCGTTGTAAACCAACAATTCATATATTTTTTTATATGAACTTTTATTATTTAGCAAGTGGACAGCACAACTTATAATCACAATGAAGAAAAATAATAGTAAGAAAATCTGTAAACAAGCTTCCAATAATAAATAAAAAAGAGTTTACATTTTTATTTATATTCATCAACCATTAGCAAATACTTCATCTAAAACACCCATATTCACAAATACAACTTGCAGATGAAACGCCGCAGTGATGAAATCATAACCCTTTTACCAAATTACAAGCCATTCCACTCTTATCAATCTAAAAACCAGCACTTCATTTTGGAGGACGAGTAAGGCTGTGTTTGGCACTTTTAAGCTTTGACACAGCATCGTGGATGTCAATGCGGTTCACTGGAGTATTCACTGTGCACGACAGTGCTACTCCAATTACTTTGATCAAACAATCTTTTTGCATTTCTGAACTGATGGTTCTACCTTCGTACTCCAAATCCACACTCACTTCTGTCAGCTCATCATCAATCACTTCCATTATGTGTTCGGGGAAACATGAATCCACCCATTTTATCAAATTCAATTCTCCTGTGAAATATTCATCTGTTGGCCTCTTTCCTGTAAACAGCTCCAGCAGTGTTACTCCAAAACTGTACACATCTCCGGCTGTTGTTGGCTTCACTCCATACCCGTACTCTACAATATCAAAATTACAACTTTTAAAAGTTTAGTTCTTCAAAAGTGGTTGATGAAAGCAAGAAACTCTGTTCGTGATATGACAGATGATGTACAAACCTGGAGGAAGATAACCAATTGAACCTTTTAGGACGTGTGTGGAAGTGATGGAAGATTTAGTGTTTGCACTTTCCATCAGCAACCGAGCCAATCCAAAATCTCCTACCTTTGCTGTCATGTCTGCATCTAGAAGGATGTTGCTAGGCTTTAAATCACAGTGAACTATAGGAAGTTCACAATCGTGGTGCAAGTAGTTTATTGCTGAACCAACATCGATGGCAATGTTTACTCGCTCAAGGACATTGAGCCCAATTCCACGTTCATGGCTCCTTTGGCCATGAACCCACTCATCCAGGCTTCCATTGCTCAAAAGTTCATAAATCAAAGCTCGAAATTCCATGTTTGAGAAGTCTACGCTAGAGCAGGTGGTGATGAGTTTAACGAGATTTCGATGTCTCACATTCCGCAAAGCTTCACACTCAGCCTTAAAGCTCCTTATAGAGCCAGTCCTGTTAATGTCAAGAACCTTAATAGCCACGGGGACATCTTGCTTTAAAATGCCCTTATACACAGACCCAAAGCTCCCTTTTCCAATCAAGTGTTGCTCGCTGAAATTCTCTGTTGCCAAACGCAGCTCATCGTAAGACACCATTTCATGTTGACCCTTGACAAACTCCGTGGATGGTGCAGTCTTTGACTTCTTCCTCATGAAATGGATCAGCGTACCAATGATAAAGCTCAGTGCCAATGTTGAAAATGCAACTGTGAAGATTATAACTTTGACTACTCTGTCATGTTTAGAATCGCTCCCTGGACATGAGGAATACAAGCAAAGTTTTGAGTTTCCTTGTAAACTGACATTGGCCCTGTTCTTAAAGATTCCCCCTTGAGGAACTTCTCCCTCAAGGTCATTAAAAGAGAGATTCAGGTACTGAAGAGCTAATAGATATTGAAGATTATCAGGGATGGGACCAGAGAGATTATTTGAAGAGAGGTCAATAACTTTGATGGCTCTAAGATCTCCAAGACTACTGGGGATGTGGCCTGATAACTTATTTCTCGCCATAAACAATTCCTCTATGCTCCCCCAACCTTTGATCGACGACGGAATCTCTCCAGATATGAGATTGTTGGAGAGATCAATCTGAAAGAGTTTTGAAAGGGACCCAATTTCCTCCGGCAGAGGACCACTAAGGAGATTGTTGGACATGTTCAATTTAGTAGTAGCAGGGAGATTGAGGGCTTCTTTGGGTATGCTTCCATTTAGCTTATTGTTGGATAAATCCATCGCGAGAAGCTTCTGGAAGTTTCTGAAAGAGGTGGGAATGCCACCAATTAACTCATTTCCAGATAAATCAAGATTGTTCAACTTTTGAAGATTTCCCAAGGAGCTTGGAATCCAACCTGAGAACCGATTTTTGGCCAAAACAAGGCTTTGGAGGTTCTCCAATTGGCCAATCTCATATGGGATTTCGCCTGATAATGAATTGTAGCTGAAATTCAGCAAAGCCAAACCATTTAAATTCCCAATCGTGGGAGGTATACTCCCAGAGAGACGATTGTCTCCCATGAACAATATGGAAAGTGATTTAGAAAGATTCCCAATGGAGTCTGGAATTTGACCTTCAAAATTGTTGCCATCAATGGCAAGAAACGAAAGGTGGGGACTTTTTGTCAAGGAAGTGATGAAATTAATCCCATCATTGCCGGAGGTGAGGTTATTGTACCCAATATTATACATAGTAAGGTTGTGAAGATTCTCCAAACCTGGTGGGACTGTCCCTTCAAGAAAATTGTAGGCAAAACGGATGACTTGAATATTAGTGATATTATGCAAGGAAGGAGGAATTGTTCCTGTAAATTCATTGAAACAGAAATTGAAAACTAAAAGATTGGGGAGCGTATGGCCGACATCCCTCGGAAATGTTCCCCATAGTCTGTTGGAAGCCAAGGCCAGAGTGACTAAAGAAGACATGTTGAATATGGGAGGGGGAACAGTGCCGGTGAGATTATTAATGGTGATGATGAGATCCTTGAGATTTTGAAGACGACTCAGCTCGGTTGGAATTGGACCAGTAAGAGAATTCGTACCAAAATTTATGGTGACAAGAGAAGAAAGATTGCCAAATGAAGGTGGGATTTCGCCAAAAAGATGATTTCGTGCCAGATTCAAGACTTTGAGGTTGGTTAAGAGACTGAGCTCAGGAGGAAGAGTGGATACTATGTTATTGGAGGTTAAGTCGAGGGTCTCGAGTGCAGCCATGGCACTGATGTTGGAGGGGAATCCACCTTGAAGGGCGTTGAAGCTCATGTTGAGGAGATTGATGCGAAAAAGGTTAGAAATTTGATGTGGAATAGGTCCTGTTAAGAGGTTGTTTTGAAGCTCAAGGGAATGGAGGAAAGTGAGGTTGCCAATATGAGGGTCTAAGGAGCCTGAAAGTTGCAAGCCTGAAAGATCAAGGGCAACAACTCTGTTGCCATCTTTGTTGCAGCTGACACGAGTCCAGTTGCAGGGGGAAGAGTTTGAATTATCCCAAGAAGAGACAGGATTTGACGGCTGCAGATTAGTAAATCCAGACTTTATTGAAATCAATGCCTGTTTGTCTGTTTCAATGCTCAAACTGGCTGATCCAACCAAGGAAAATGAGGCTGTGAAAGCTAAAACTGCAACAAATATGGCAAACTTAACAGCAGGGGTTTGAGTTCCCATGGCTCTAACCTCTTACTATTGGTCGTGAATTTGAAGGAGGATGAAGGAAGCTCGCTATTTATATTAATACAACCTCGTGCATTGCAGAAAATAATTATCAAACAAATTTTGTCGCCTTATGTCAACAAATTAATGTGTAAATGTCAATCCATTGTCACATAATGAAGATAATCCTAGAATAATGGAAAATCGTTGAAAAATAATAATATAAAAGAAATGATAGAAATTTAGTATAGGTATAGAAAATGCAACGACGGTCAAATGTATTTAAGCTGTGAAAAAGACATTGAAACGTCAATCCAGCCCACTGTCACAAACAAAGTCAAACGTTTGAGGTTTGAAATGGAAGGCATTTAAGTTCATGATAAATTGTTTATATAAGTTGCCATTTTACTCCATTAATAAGATATTAATCACAATATTTAATAATTTTGTAGTATATAACTGAATGAATAAAACATCTATATTTTTTTATTGAAGAAGTTAAAAGATTAAATTTCTTTTACTATCCACGTCCCTTTTTTTCTTTATTAAAACCCAAAAAAAAAAACGTACAAAATGGCAAAGAACGTTCACCAGCTTCAACCTTCATTCAGTCTCTAAACTATATCTTTCTAATACCATTTGTGACGATCCATCTTAAGATTGAGATCAGGATCACGATTTATAAGAGTGAAAACTATTCCCACGAACCAACTTGAATCATTGCACCATGTTTTGACCTCAATCACATGTATTATAGGCAATTTTTTAGAAGGTCATACAATATAGAATTTCTCACGGTAAAACACACAACTTTGGAGTTAATACGATTGAGCTACCAAAGAGTAAGGTGCACATTGTTAGATTTTCAATTCTTTTAAGTTTTTTTTTAGTTATCTTAGGATTAATACGATTGAGCTACCAAAATGGCCAAGAACGTCCACCAGCTTCAACCTTGATTCGTCTCTAAATTGTATCTTATTGATACCATTTGTGACGACCCATCTTAGAATTAAGATCAGAATCATGATTTATAAGAGTGAAAATTATTCCCACGAACCAACATGAATCATTGCCGCATGTTTTGATCTTAATCACATGTATTATAGGCAAATTTTTAGAAGGCCACACAATATAAAATTGCTTACAGCAAAACACACTTAACTTTTGAATGAATACGATTAAGCTACCAAAGATTTTTTATCCTCGTTGTATTTTCAATCTCAATTCTATTTCTCATTTTTAACATTTACTCAACTGCCACATATTTGTTTTTAAGAGAGATCGAGGAAGAAAGTAGATAAAAAATCCATTGAAATTTAATAAATAAATAAAAAGGTGTTATCTTTGATTATTGCATCTTTCTAAATTACATTAATCAAAATTCTTATATATATATATATATATATATATGTAAAAAAATTATATTATTAAAATTTAAAAGTAAAAGTTGAATAGATGGCTAATTAATTTAGTTATGAAAGTTTAGATAATACAACATAATTTATAAAGTTTAGGTAAAAATGAATTGTTTTTTCTTTTATGCAACATTATTTTAAAAAGCATTTATTTGGTGGATTCGTTTTGGATGACATGCACGTATACGGGGAATGCTATCAGGAGGTGGTACAGACACTTCGTCAGCATCAATGGAATGGGCACTTTCACTACTACTCAACAACCCTCATTCCCTCCTGAAACCCCAAGCACAAATCGACGCCCACCTCGGTCCCAACAGACTCGTTCAAGACTCCCATCTTACCAACCCTACCCTATCCCCCTCCCTCCTAAAACACACGTTCTGCATTTACCCAGTCGCCCCATAGCTACTTGACCGGGTCGTCGGTGCCTTCCACGTGCCTCGCGGCACAACGTTGCTTGTAAACAACTGGGCCATTCAAAACAATGCCGAGCCTTATCCGAAGTCGGTGGTGTTTAGGCCGGAGAGATTCAATGTAGGGGAAGTGGAGGGGCTGGCCGGGCATGGGCCTGGCGACGCGGATGGTGGGGCTGACTTTGGAGTGTTTGATTCTATTTAATCATAAATCTATTTCAGAATATTATTGAAATTTTTGTAATTTAAAAATATTTTTGAGTGACAAATTACAAAGTGGACAGAGTATCTTTATTAGTTTCTTTAGTAACAATAGTATGAATGTTGTTGTCTGATAGGTGGAGGGTGAGGTGGGATACTGCATTAAAGTTTGAGAAATTAATTGCAGGCAGAAAAAAGCAAGTGTGGCTGCACATCGATCACTGCACGTGAACAAGATCGTCCCAAATAAAACAACTCAATCTTCACTAAATAGAAAAGAGTTGAGCGAAGATATAACTGAAACAGAGGTTTTAAGTTAAAAGTGGAGAGATCAACTCATAACGGTCCATGCAAAGTGAAGAGGCAATGAGATTATACAACACAAACACACAGCTTAGGCAGCAGATGGCAGTAGAGGGTGGATTTTAAGGACACTTGGACTTCCCCTTGGAGTTCTTCATCTGCCCATAGCAAGGGCACTCATGCTTGTTCCCATAAGTCCCAGACGGCACACACCCGCATTTCTCGCAGCATATCCCGCAGTACTTCAAGCACCGATCCTGCACCCCTGCTTTTGCACATCTACTTGCGCATTTCGAACTGCAAAAACCTTTCACCCACAAACAAACAAACAAACAAGCAAACAAACACTTGTCTCATATTCTTACAACGGCATGATATTGTTCTGTTCCAAAGAGTTTAATTTTGTTACCTGGGGCAGCCAGGGAGAGCTGGAGGAAGGAGGTGAGAACGAGAATCATTGAAAGAAGATGAAGGAACTTCATTTTCCCGGGAAACAAACAGAGTGTGAGGAAATGCAGAGAAAGTTGTGGGATTTTGGGGGTGGTTTTGAAGGGGTATTTAAAGCGGAATTTGTTGGTTTCAAGGGGTGGAATTATTAAATGAAAGTGAAAACCACCAGCACATTCCAGACTGTCAAAAACTTTTTTTTTTTCTTTTTTTTCCCTTCACAGCAGTAAGATTCCTTCTACCATTTTAGGTTGTGGTGTTTTGTAGTACGTTCTTTGGAGTTTCGACTTCTACGTGGAAATAATTGCTATGGAGACCGACCAATCCTGGTTTGACATCTATTCAGTCAGCACAGTTTTGTGATGTGGACGCCTATGTGGCTTCCTTTCATTGCACCGTCACCTTCACTTTCCACTACAGTGTTGAACAAACTCATTCTTGTGTTTTGAAAAATGGGAACATGATCCAGAAGATTCCCCTAGTTGACCCAGTAAAAGTAGTTTTAAAATAGAGTTTGGGTTTTTAATGTAAAACCACGAAACGAGCTTGCTATGGGGTATGCGTTGAATCTATTACACAGTATAATAGTATCCCTTTGTGTCCCTTTGTTGGTTCAACAGCTCTAATTGTGCAAGCTAGATTTCTTTCTAAATTAGACAACATCAAGCTAACATTTTTTCCTCTTCAACATCAATTCTGATAAATATTATCAGTTTTGGTACGATATATATATATATGAATCAATTTTCATATCCTAATAAGAAATGATTTGGGTGTTAATGGTGTGTTTCAAAAAATAAAATTTGAAAAAAATGGAGAAATGATGACCTAAAAGTTGAGTTCCGTGTGTGATGCCGGAAGGTTGAAAAAGAATGGAAGTGAGAAGGAAGGAAGGCGGTGGGGGCTGCTCCTTCCTCCGTGTGGCTACAGAAAAGGGCATCCATGGGGTGAAGCTTCTGGAGGAAAAGGATGTTTCTTTCTTTAATTGCCTTTATTATCCTTTTTCGTTGTATTCTTCAAAAAGAAAATAAAGTTCAAATCAAGAATGAAAACGACAACGCTTAGTTGGCCTTTCATTCCAATTTAAATTTAAATTTTAGAGTAAATATGATATATATATATATAGAGAGAGAGAGAGAGTTGAGTACATATATAAAAGTGGAAAAATTACATACACAGTAAGCAACAGCAATATCTCAACATATTCAATGCGTATAATTCTCGCTACCACATCCTTCAACTTGCATAACATTTCTTCATTCAATTCCATTAACAAATTTAAATTTTAGTAAAAATTTGAAATGAAAACAAAAAGAAACTTTCAAACTTAAAAACAAAAAGAAAATCAAACTCAAACTGAAATGTAATCAAAATTAGATTGGAAAACTAGGGACTAAAGTGATATTTTTTTCACCCAAAAAAGAAAAAAAAAAAAAGCATAACAAAANAAAAAAAAAACAATATAAACTTTTGGCGCATGCTTACCGCCGTTGATCATTGAACCGTAGACTTTACAGACCCCCTCGTTGCGAATTGCGATTCCTCTGAGTTCTCCTCGCCGATTTTATTTTTTTAAAAAAGAAGCGACGGCGATTATCCCGGCGGACGGCCGCCTTTTTGCAGAAGATAAGATTTCGCCGTCACATTTCTGTTTGAGTGTGGTAAGAGAGAGTGTTCATCTGGTCTTGTCGTGTCGTAACAGCTCCACTCCCAACCAACTAAAATCCGTCTTTGATAAAATTCCCCGGTAAAATAACGTGCATTGCACGTGAGGGGTGACAAGTATTATAATTAATTAGATAGAAAAGAAAGAATGAAAGAAAGAAAGAAAGAGTGGCAGAAAAAACAAAAGGTGAAGTAATAAAGTATATTCCACAAAGCAANAACATGATTTGTAGAGCTTTTTGAGCGAGGAAATTGTATTAGAAGAAAAAAAGGAAAATCCTTTGTGTTTAGTTTGGCGTTTCCTTCTTCCAAACGGCATCCTTTTATCTTCTCTTTTCTTTTCTTTTCTTTTCTTTTCTTTTCTTTTCTTTATTTTTCGGTTTGGTCTCAATCTTTCTTACGCTTATGCTTCTTCTTTGCTTGCTTTTTAGCGAGCTTTGTTCTCACTGTCCCAGACTCCTCTGCTCTGCCACTCCCTTCTTTCTTTACTCCCTCTTTCTTTAACCCAAAACCCGCCATTCTTTCGGTAATGGACAGGAAACAAGGGTTTTTCTCCTCCCTTAAAGACGACGTTGTCAGAGGCCTTTCTCCGGGCAAATCAAGAGCCAAAAGCCCAGTGCGGAGTACCTCTCCGGCCACCAGTTTGAGGCGCCGTAGGAAGGGTGGCCACCGCCTCTCCCGCCGTGAACTGTTGATTGGGAGATCCGGGAGCTTGAGGTCGGTGGAGGCATTGTCGCCCTTGAAGGAAGGCCCCGATGATACCGACGGTGAGGATTCCAAAATGGAAGGCAGATGGGCGCAATGGATGAAGGGTCAGCTCTGTAGAGCTCCTTCTGTTTCCTGCTCTGCCTATAAACGCTCCGATCTGCGGCTTTTGCTTGGCGTTTTGGGCGCCCCGCTTGCCCCTGTTCATGTCTCCTCTTCGGACCCTCTGCCTCATCTCAGCATTAAAGACACCCCTATTGTCAGCCTTTTTTCTTTCTCTCTTCCATTTCTTTTGTTTTTAAATCTTTGCCAATTTGTTTTCTTCTCGAGACCCAATTCTTGATATCATCTAGCTATTATAGTCCCGGGGGGGTCTGGGGAAGGGAATAAAATAATGGCTTGGCTTGGCTTGGTTGATGTTAGTGGGATTCTTGCTGCTGGTTTTTCTGGCAAAGGGATCGATTCAATGCGTTCTTTTAATTGCAAAATATTTGGATGATTCGGCGGGGGAAAGCTAGTTTAGATTGATCAATTCCATGTTTACTTGTGTTACGGATTGTTCTTTTTAATTTGCTGTAAGATTTTCTGTCTTGATGATGGTTGGATTTAGGATTCTATTACACTGAACTATAATCAATTGTTCTTTTTAATTGTTGAATGTTGATTCTTGGAGTTCATTGTTTGTCTCAATGACATAAACTTTCTGAATAGCATGGTTGGATGGATTCGCTTTCAGGAGACATCATCTGCACAGTATATATTACAGCAGTACACGGCTGCTTCCGGAGGCCAGAAGCTTCAAAACTCTATTCAAAATGCTTATGCCATGGGGAAGGTGAGAATGGTAGCTTCTGAATTTGAAACTGCTAACAGAGTTATTAGGAGCCGAAACTCCTCCAAAGATGCCGAGTCGGGTGGGTTTGTCCTGTGGCAGATGAATCCAGACATGTGGTACGTAGAGCTCGCGCTTGGTGGCAGCAAGGTTCATGCTGGTTGCAATGGGAGGCTTGTATGGAGGCACACGCCATGGCTCGGTGCACATTGTGCTAAAGGGCCTGTTAGACCTTTACGCCGTGCACTTCAGGTGAAGCCACAGAACGGCCATTTTCAGTCTATCTTCTCATTATCTCTGCCCTGACACGGTATTCGATCATTTTGCTCAAGTTGCTCCATTTTTCAGGGACTTGATCCTAAAACAACTGCAAGCATGTTTACCAATGCCAGATGCACTGGGGAGAAGAAGATTAACGATGAGGATTGCTTCATCCTCAAACTCTGTGCAGATCCTGTAACGTTGAAGGCCAGGAGCGAAGGGCCAGCAGAGATTATAAGACATGTTTTATTCGGTTATTTCAGCCAGAAAACTGGCCTCCTTGTGCACTTGGAAGACTCTCACTTGACCCGCATCCAAAACAATGGAGGGGATGCAGTTTACTGGGAGACCACAATCAATTCATTCCTCGACGATTACCGACCCGTCGAGGGGATTATGATTGCTCACTCGGGACGCTCAGTGGTAACCCTTTTCAGATTTGGAGATACTGCTATGAGCCACACCAAGACCAGGATGGAAGAAGCATGGACAATTGAAGAAGTAGCATTCAATGTCCCTGGTTTATCTGTAGATTGTTTCATTCCTCCTGCAGAACTAAGATTTGGCTCCATGAGTGAAACTTGTGAACTCCCTCAGGATCAGATCATAGACACTGCTGTTGCAGCACAAGCATTTCATGCTAAAGTCGCCGCCCTCGACAAGTTAGACGACAGTAATGTAATCTGGAATACAGATGCGTAAGGCGAAGACGCGAAGAGGGCTCGACTGGACGTATTTTAGCAAGTTATTGTACTGATATAGCAAGCATAGGTGCATAGAAGTCCTGGAGATAATAGAGCATTATCATTCATAAAATTTTCCCCTGTTCCTTAGTAAATTGTCAATACGAAATTTCCTGCAAAGTCGGATCACTCTCTCCTTATAATCATTAAAGTTTGTCCTTCTTACCAACTGCAATCAAATGTGATCTGAGCAGTGTTTAGCTAATAAACTGAAGTTTGGAATGTAAGTTTTGAGATTATTCAAACTTCATGAAATCTACCTTTTGTGTTGCACACTAATCTTAAAAGACCAGAAACCTTCAAATCAAACATAAATTACAAAGATGTTTATTAAGACACATCATGCAGACTGAACAATGTGTAATCTCATGAACCGTTGACCAACATCTTGTGCTTGATCTCATAAGGCATCCAAAGTCAGCTTTGGATGCACTTGGTTGCATGATTGCTTAGTGTTGTATTCCCATCAAAACAATGATGAATTGATTCAATCTGGTGTTGCCATTATTGGGAGGTCTGAGTTGAATTGGGGATTAGAAGGGGAAAAGGCAATAAAAGTAGTTATGGGTTTGATTGATGGGTTTGAAGAGGAAATGAGAAGGCATTATTGTGGTTAAACCATACACTGTGGTGGTACGTAGATGAAAAATAATGGAGGCCCATGTTGGTTTCCTTTTTCCTTTTCCACGCTAACTTCAATTGTGTCGGATCCATAACTTAATGTGGGTTTGAAACTTAGTACAGATAAAGGGCAGGATGATTTCAAACGCTAAGGTACCTATTATTATTATAATGAGAAGACTAATGCCACCGACTCATTATTAAAACGCCCCTCCTTCCTTCCTTGCTTTTTCTGGTATCATTGCATCTTTAGTGTCAGTCTCACTCACAAATTTAATTCCAAGTCTTAGCCCAATTCTTGCAACACCTAACCTAATCAACCCAACTCAACTCACATGATCAGACTTAAGAGTTCAATCAGAGTTGTTTAGTGAAGGACAGAGGAAAACACTGAGAAACATGAGGTGAAAGGGAAGAAGTTGAATAATGGTGGGACAGGTTCCTGAATTTTGGGCCAAGCTCTGAGTTCCGTCTTCGGCCACTGAATAAGCAAGCCCATGGGTGGAAGTGGAGGAAGCATTAAAAGAAGAAAAAAGAAAGATCTCCATCAATCAAGTGGGTAAGGTGGCCGGAAGCGCCAAGGGAAGGAAGGACCACAAACAAAATGATACATTTTTATTCACAGTTGAGCATGTTTCCAGCTGCGAAATCATAGTTTCAGTCTTCCCTCCAATTACCAACTGAATCCCCTGACGTTTGTGTCAGCTTCTTCGCACGAGACCCACCTTTTACTGACTCACTCAACATAAAATATGAACATCATTCTTCAGACCCTTCACTCCTTTTCTACCCCAAACCTTTCTGCCAAAGTTTCACATATGAAGGATCTATGCCTATGGGATATTTTATGTATAAATTAAACCCCAAATGGGCTCGTGCCTTTATTAATTCCAAGTATAGTAGTGAATCTGTGGTCCCTTTCCTTCTTTTCTGCAGAGGGATCCATCCAACCGGTGGACTGCACATTTTTGTACTTCATATCGAATATTTTTGGTCATTTATTTAATTATTTATGACAAATCTGCTTCTGCACATTATTTGGCCATGCCATTTCCCAACTGGGAGCCCATTCTTCTGTGTATATCTTCAAATCTTTTCGAATGTTGTTTGAACTTCGAAGATAGGGGCAGCTAGCTGCCTACCTGGTTAGCTCCAGATGTTTTTCAGACAATATGATGACAAATTTTACTAGGGAATCTCAAACTTTTGTTTTTTCCTGCCCAATTCAATCTCCATCGACATTCTAACTTCGAGGTTTATTAGTAAGAAATACATCTCTATTGACATGAGGTCTTTTGGTGAAACCACGAACAAAGCCACTAAACTAAAGCTTATGCGCAACGTGGACACTATCATACAATTGTGGAGATTCGTAGTTTCTAACATCATCTTCATCTCCCTCTTCATCATACACTATCAAGATAGTACTGGACTGGACCACCAGGTTAGCTGCTTTCTGACGTGGGAAGCACTTGCCCACCCATCTCACCCTTTTTTCCTTAGTTTCATCGAAAAACTCTCTAATATGAATGTGTGGGTATATACGAAGAATCCAAAGTTCTATCTTTTTTGTCTTCTTCATGTTGATTTTGTAAGAGAAGTTACGGTGGTTGATATGGGAACTCGAGACTTGTAAACAATATGAGTTCAATCATAGAAACTCGAGCTTCCATGCGCCGCGTTGCTCTCCCTCATTCAAAAATCAAACCCTCCCTCCCCCTTCCTTTTATCCATTTTCATGATCTATCAAACCCTAAAGCCACACCCTTTCTTTCAAAACCCTAAATTCTTCAGCACAAAATGAAGAAGAACACAAACCCCATTGCCATTGCCACCTCCACTAAGCGCTCAAAGATGAGGTCTTGCACCAATTCCCTTTGTTTCTTCTGTCTAATGAAGGAGACCCATGTTCCAACAAGAAGAGCTGGAATGAAGCAATGTTTGAGTGAGTTACCTTATAGTGACGACCATGACCATGTCCTTGTCCTAAGTGCACTTTGGCACATAGCCATGGCTCAACCAAATGACAAAGAGTATCCCTCTCTTGGTGTGTTTGAATGCATGGGAAGTTTGATCCAAAGGGGCCTCAAGGACAAGGATTGGGTTCTTAGGGACCAAAACATTTACATCCCCTATTATGCAGCTCATGTTATTGGATCTTACACCATGCACAAGGCTGAGTTTGCAGAGAAAGCAGTGGAATCAGGAGTGATTCCACCATTGATGGAGCTTTTGAGAGGGAAAATGAGCTGGGTTGAACAAAGGGTCAGTGTTAGAGCACTTGGTCACCTTGCTAGCTACAACTCAACTTTTGAAGCTCTTGTCGAATACCAAGAGGAAATTGTCAAATCAGCCATGGAGATTGCATCCTCCTGCCTTGATTTAGTGTATGAAAAATTTGTAGGATCAAGTGAAGAAAATAGAGAGAAATACCACAGAGATTTGCTCACAAGAGGTGTTGGTGGGAGAGAAATTGAGGATAGAAAGGCAGAGGAATGGGCTAGCCAACTTCAATGTTGGTGTCTTCATTTGGTCAAATGTTTTGCTTCCAAGGGGATGTGCTTGAATCTCATTTGCAACAACAACCCAATTTTCTTGAGGGATTTGTGTGGAATGTGGGGTGGATTGTCAAATTACACCTCAACTGGTGGAGTTGGGCTCATAAGAATCTTGAGTTACAATAAATTTTCAAGGAAGTTCATTGCTGAATCCACACAAATAATTGAGACCCTCTGCAATTTGTGTAGATCTTCAGATGACTGGCAATACATTGGCATTGAATGTCTTTTGCTCCTTCTCAAAGACCCACAAACCAGGTACAAAGTCATTGAAATTGCTGCGTTTTATCTCGTAGATTTGGTGGAAATTAGAAGGCTTGGAGATAGAACAAACATTAATCTAGGCGAAGCCATCACACAAGCCCTCCTATCAGATTACAACCAAATGGAAACACAATTCCTCAAGAACAATCAAAATCTCCAAAGGGTTCTAAGAGAAGTATGGGTTCTGAAAGTGGAGAGGAAAAGGAAAGAGAAATTGTTATGTGAGGAGAGGCTTGAAGAGAAGAGGGCATTGGTGAATCTCATAAAACAAGCGGCAAATGAACTGTTTCGATTGGGAGAAATAGAGGCCGCTATGAGAAAATACAAAGAAGCCTTAGATTTGTGTCCGTTGAAGTTTAGAAAGGAAAGAATGGTGCTTCACAGTAACAAATCACAATGCCATTTGCTGTTAAGGGATCCGGATGCAGCCATTAGTGACTCAACTCGAGCTTTGTGTTACTCAAATCCAACAAATTCTCACGGTAAAAGCCTGTGGAGAAGATCGCAGGCTTATGACATGAAAGGGTTGGCAAAAGAGAGCTTGATGGACTGCATAATGTTTGTGAATGGTGGAATGAAGATGGAGGCCGGCAATGGAACGGGTGAGAGTAAGAGAATCAAGATCCCATATCATGCAGCTAGAATGATTAGCAAGCAGATGGAGGCAGCATGGCTTTTTGCACCAGCTAGATTAAAGAAATTGGCTTCAAGTCAAGTGAAAAAAGCTGAAGATTCTTCCAACAACAGCCGTGAGGGCCATGGAATTACCATCAGAACCATGACTATATAAACAAATCGTATCTGGTACGCAACTAGTTTTATATTTAGTGGCCAACTTTCATTAAACAAATTTTGGAGTAATCAACATGGGTTTGTAAACTTCATGTTTAACATTTTGTAATGATGATCTTATGGGAATTAACCTAACAAAAAGCCTCAACTCTGAGAACCATCAACATTTTCTTCTCCAAAATGTCATTAGATTTTGAGGAAATCAAATAATATTTCTACTTTTTGAGTATAATAATACTGATATCTACAAGTTTGTAAGATGAAAGTTGTTCCTTTAGTACAAAAGACATTAAGAAGTTCATAAAAATGAGTTCATAGAATTTTGAATTGATTATGAACCTATTAGATAGTTTAGAGATATATTAAAAACTTTTAAAAATTCAAAATCATTTGTAGTGCTATATTCTAAATAAAATATCATTGTCCCAGTAAAACTCTCAAAATTGGTACTTTTTATCATTCAAGGTTACAAAAAAAAAATAAGTGGGCATCCAGAAAGGACCCATTTTTGTGACTGGGGAAAGTACTACACGGACTAAACTCTTCATCAGCTAAATAAATTTTGGTAAACAACAGTGACTCGAGTATCTCAAGTTTCAACTATGGCTACATGCATGTTACAAAATGTTTAATGTACAAGAACCTGTGTGGTAAAACAAAGATGTCTCCATTATGGCTCCGATCATCAATCATTGCTATTCACGTCATACACCGAGTACACTACACCAAGCACTTGGTGAAGAAAAATAGCTTCTCACAGCACACGAAGTAGAACCAAAACTGCAAAAGGAAAGAACAGACATAAGCCTTCAAATTCCTGCTAAGAAAATTGCGCCAAAAGAAAAGACATCCCCTCCTCTCATCCATATCTAACAGAACACCTATGGAAATATTTGAATGTGATGTTGAAAAAACAGAGTCAAACAACAATGGTAACATGTGACGACATCTAAGATAGGTTATAAATACAAGATAAGTCTGTCATCCCACATCCACATCAAAAAGCCTTCGCTCTGGAAACGTAATAAATTACATACAAGAATTCAATGTCACAATCGAAGTACCATTTCAACAAAACCATGCTTGGTCTTTCGCTTATGAATCAGAGAGTTGGTGGCAAGGAAATGAAGCATCCAACAACACAAATTCCACATACACAAATTCCACATATAATGTAAGATACTACGTTGGTTGAAGAGGGGAACAAAACATTTCTTATAAGGGTGTGGAAACCTCTTCCTAGTAAACACATTTTAAAACCGTGAGGCTAATGGCAATACATAGCGGGTCATAGCGGACAATATCTGTTAGCAGTGGGCTTGGGTTGTTAGAAATGGTATCAGAGCTAGGCATCCGGTGTGCTAGCAAAGACGTTGGACCCCCAAGGGGAGTGAATTGTAAGATCTCACATCGGTTGGAGAGGGGAACGAAACATTCCTTATAAGGGTGTGGAAACCTCTCCCTAGCAGATGTGTTTTGAAACCGTGAAGTTGACGACGATACATAACGAGCAAAAACGGACAATATCGACTAACAGTGGGCTTGAGCTGTTACAAATATTATCAGAGTCAAACACAAGGCAGTATGCCAGCAAAGATGTTGGGCACCCAAGAGGGTGGTTGTAGATCCACATCGGTTAACACGCATTCCTTATAAGGGTGTGGGAAACCTCTCCCTAGTAAACACGTTTCAAAACTTTGAAGGGAAGTCCTTGAAGAGAAAGCCCAAAGAGAACAATATCCACTAGCAGTGCGCTTGGGATGTTACAAATGATATCAGGGCCAGACACCAGGCAGTGTGCTAGCGAGGACGTTGGCCCCAAGCGAGGTGGATTGTGAGATCCCATTTCTTATAAGGGTGTGGAAACCTCTCCCTAGCAGACGCATTTTAAAATCTTAAGGGAAAGCCCTATCTACTAGGGCTTGGGTTGTAACTCTCTGATTTGGAAGAATAGCATACAATGAACAAAAAAGACTGGGATTCTAGAAACAACCTGTTTTCACTTTTAAGTGAGGAATCTAAAGAGTTAGGGTAATAAATAAGAGGGTTAATAAAAGTGCAGAGAAAATATGATATTACTTATTCATTTATTCAACTTATAAAAGTAAGTTGTCTTTTATGAAATGCACCTCTGTGATCCAAAAAAGAAAGGAAAAAAAAAGTAAGAGAAACTCTCGTACTAAGGGAATTTATTCCAGTAGAGGGAAAAAAAGTTGAAACAAATTGAACGTACAAAAATCTCATATATCTTATGAGTTTCAAAAGACTAACATTATGAGAATGATGAACCATGGGAAGCACGTTCATACGTACATTCTCTATATGTGACTATCACCTGCAAACATACTCCAGCACTTTGATGCAAAGGAACTCAAAGATACAACTTAATTAAACAGCATTTTCTCAGAAAATAAAGAATGAATCAAACCGTATTCCAACATTCTAATATACATAACTACTGCTTCTTGAGACACAAATATAAGATTAAAAAATATGCCATGAAGAATAAAGCCGGAGATATAAAAGAAAAGCTTACCAATTGAGATAATAAGAATTGTTGAGAATGTTACTTGAACAGGCCTACTATACTGCATTTGATATAGAGACCTCTGAAACTGTCTTTTAATGGATCCGTACCAGCCATAGAGTTGCTTATCATAAAAATCATCACAACTATCTAAGCAACTTTTACTTCTTTCATATCCAACAATTATACCCTACATGGAAAGAAACAGAAACTATAATCTAGTAACTAGATCAGAAAATCTAGCTCATAATCATAATTATGGAAACAAAACCGATTGAAATAACAACAACAATTGATAGAATGCATACCCTAGTTGATTGAGAGGCTTGCAACAACATCGGACTAGTTTCTTGATGCCTATCTACTACTTTCAACTTCCTAAAGGCATTCTTTTGCAACTTGAATTTTGATGCAGAGTCAACAGTATTTAGAAACCCCGAAACACTTGGTATTTTTCGTACAAGTTTCTGGGTTTGTTTATTAAGAGAACATGGTTGGAAATCAACCCCTGAAATTGCAATCTTCCAGGAACCAATGTCAGGACTAGCGCTAGCTGTCCTCCGATGTCCATGGGACTTCTTCTCTCTACACTCTTGAGTACCCTGTTCAATTGATTGAAGAGATTTAATTGAACAAGCTGGGGCTGATCCTTCGTCCATCGCCTGTGGGTTTTCATTCTCACTAACAACATTGTTAACAACAGTTTTGCCTTCACCTGCGGAAGGTCCAGAAAGAAACAACGCAAGTTCATTGCTTTCACCTTCATCCAGCCGCATCCAAGGCATTGAGGATTTTCCCTTTGATTGAGAAAACTCTTGTAATGAACTTTGAGTTTTTAATATCTGATCCTCAATTGCTACAATAAATTGCCGGTGCCTATTTCTCGGATCTTCATTTGTGCTGTTAATATAACTCGCTTTCACAGCTCGTTCAAACTCCTCTAACTGCGTTGACATCACAAGTTATAGCTATTTTAGAAAAAGCAAGAAGGCGATCATCAGAATAAGAAAGAAACTAATACAGATTATTGAAGGAAGAAATGCCTCAACTCAAGCTGAGAAAATTAGTTAGCCAAACGTATGGAACGCAGAGGGGATTCTTGTGGGGATGGGGAAGGAAATTAGGGAAGAGATCACCTGCCATTTGGTGGTGCCAAGAGCAGTGCGTAAATCCCTATCGAGCTCATCATAGTTCCAGATGCTGGAGCCATCTTTCATGGCGTGTACCCAAGTTCTATATGTCGATTCTATTCTGAGATACATAAACGAAAAAAACACCGACCCATGACAATCCGATCAATTGACAATAGAGGACAGCAAACAGATAATGGAAAGCAGGGAAGGAATATCCCTTGATATACATTCATAATCCGGGCTAAATCTAAATCCAGAAAAAGATAAGGACAGACACCAGAAAGCCAAACAAAAACAAAATCTTGGAGAACGAGAACCCTTTTGCTTCCTCCACATTTTTCTCAACAACAAATACCACAGGCATCTTTCTCGTCATTAAAACAAAATCACAAGTACAAATCATCTGTGAACATTTTCAAAACGTAAGAGAAATACCGAGGGAGAAGAATGTACCTATCGGCAGATTCCTGAACTTCCTCCGCGGCTGAGAAAAACGGATCCTTTTCCCAGCGATCAAAACTCGAAGCCATATTCCTTTGTACGAAAAGGGAAAGAAAGAAACCCTCACAAAAGATTAATAGTAAAACTGAAAGGAAAATGATACACAAAACGAAAATCTCTAGCCAATTTGGCACGGAGTAGAGAACTAGAAACAATTTGGAGAAGAAAAATGCAGTAGAATCATGGAGAGGAGGAGGGCGCAAGGAGGAAACCAGTTGGGGTCGTTGAAAGAGACGAGAAGGAGTAGTGGCGCGTGGAATTAACAAAGGTGCAGAAGGCTGAAGGCGGGCGTCATTTTGGCCACACGATTCTCAACAAAGCGCGTCGCCGACGGAAATCAACACTTTCCCGCTTCTGAAACGCGCGAAGGTAAAAACAATTTTTTCCTTTTTCTTTTGATCCGACGCAGTTTGTTACCTTACGTACGATGTTCAATGGGCCTCATTTTATATGGGCCTATAAAGTCCATTCATTGTTGATGGGCCTATATAAGACCGTTACTGTAGATGAGCCTATAAAGCCCATTTATTGTAGATTGGTCTATAAAAGCCCATTTGTTGTAGATGGGCCTATAAAAGTCCATTTATTGTATATGGGCCTAGAAAAGTCCATTTATTGTAGATGGGCCTATAAAGCCCATTTATTATAGATGTGCCTCTAAAAGCCCATTTATTACAGATGGGCCTTTAAAAGCCCATTTATTGCAGATGGGCCTCTTGCTGTGCATACATTTTGACAGAGTGCAAGATTACTGCGACGGTGGCGCCCCTGGCAGCGCGGAGCGGCGACGCCGACAAACTCAAAGCAGGCCTCTGATAGAATCCGGAGCCCATGTTTTTCGATATGACGCTCAGGGCCTTTCCCCTCTTAGGAACGCGGCCAAGCATGACCATCCCGAGGTTGTCAAAACCCTTCTGGAAACTGGTGCGCCATGGAATGTGCTCTCTCCTTCCACTCTCTCTGCCTGGAGGTTTTGCTCTGGACACTGGTCGCCAGGAGGACTTCCAAATTCTTCCTGCTTTACTGCCGACTTGCTTGCTTACTCTGGCGGCTAATTAAAGTGACAATAAATCCAAGTAGGTATGAAACTTAATTCTACGTGGTGCGATATGCCTTAAATGTCATAGCTGCGCTCGATAATTATTTGAAGAATCTCGATCATGAATGGCTATAATTCAGAAAAGCATCAACCTTATTAGTTGTTTTCTTGTCGGCATGGTTGATATCAGCAATTGGCTGGATTTGTGTCGTTATTCAAAAAGTTAATAGTTTGTTCTCTAATCTCTGTAATAGTTGAATATAAAGTTGTTGTAGATCTCAAATGAGAGTGCATCCAATTTAGACAACCAAATTTGAAGTCACAAACTAACTAGGGTGCATCCAATTTTCAGTAGGGTTTCCAAATGGGAATTCTTGATTGATGTTTTGAACTTCGACAAAGAAAGCAAGCAAATCCACTAGAATTCTGTACAATTATTTTCTTTCTTTCCATTTTTCCTTTCCCATGAATATGATATGGTTAAAAGGGTAGAGTTCGAATTCAACAAGCCCCCCTGCGAACACATTGGCGAGGACAGGCAATACAGATTAAGGTGTTATAAAGGAGAAGACAGGTTTCAATTCCATGGAAGATTCTTGCAGGTCTCAAGTCCAGGTAAAGGCAATGGGGCTGCCCACATTGTGTTTCCCATCCGACCATTCCAGACGAGCAAAGCTCTCAGACCCCGACGGCATTGCAGAAGCAACGAATGTTACCGTGTAACTCTTCTGCTCATTGGGCTTCGCAAAACTCAATGATTCTGGTTCAACCATAATCTTCACCGACGGGCTTTTCGACGTTACAGAGACCTTATACGTCGATGGGGCACCCTTGTTGGTCAGAGTCCTTGTATATTTTACGGTGGTTGGTGCGGTGCCTTCGGCGCCGCCTTTGGTGGAAGGGGTCTCTAATGCAACGGCAAATGACGGGTAGTTGAGATCCTCCAATTTGTAGTTCTTGTTCCCACTGCAGGTGAAGTCTTTCTTGCTGATTACTTTGATTTGAAATGAGCTGTAGTTTAGGGCGCAGAGGAAGGCGAAGTAGTCCTCAATGGTGGCATCGTAAACGAGGCCGGGATCGAGGGCGGCCGTTGGATTCACATGTCCGGCTCCGATATCGAACGGCGTCGATGGTAATCCGCTGGATACGTCTTGAATTGCTTCGCCGGTTTTGTATGTTGAGTAAGCTGTGGTCATTAGAGCAGATCTAATGGCGGCTGGGCTCCAATCTGGATGAGCGGCTTTTAGAAGAGCGGCTAATCCGCTAATGTGAGGGCACGACATTGATGTGCCAGAGATGATGTTGAAGGCCACATGTCGCTTATCACTGTCTAAGCCTGTTGGTCCGACGCCGCTGGTCCATCCAGCCAGAATGTTCACTCCCGGTGCTATTAGATCGGGTTTGAGAATCTGCGGAGTAAGGAGATTCGGGCCTCGAGAACTGAATGCGGCCACCAACGGCGATGGTTGAACTCCCAATCTTGTGGTGCCGGCGCTGATTGTTGCTGTTGGATTAGCGTTGGTGGAGATGTAGCTCTTTATTGCGTCGCCCGTTTTCTGGCCAACGGCTACCGCCGGCAAGAGATGTGCATCGGCTAATTGTTCCTCGCCGTATGTTTCAGTGTTGGCCAGAATCATCCCTGCACCGCCGGCGTCTTTTACCACCAACCCTTTCTGAACTCGAGAGTTCCCTCCTCTGTCACAGACGACTATTTTTCCGGCCACCTTCGCCGGATTCAGAGTACTGGTCAAACAAAGGCTGCCACTGGTTGAATTACTCGCATGGGCTGCATATACAATTGGTATTAAAGAGTCTGACAAGGGCTTTCCATTGTAGAGCGACTGCCCTGTAAACTTCTTCCCATTTCCAAGAGTAACATATACAGGGAAGTCTCTGTCCAGAGTCCCAGCGCCAACAGTGGTTATCCACGGCGCAACGTTGGACAAACTACCTGATGATGGCCCACCATTTCCAGCAGAACATGACACAAAAACTCCCTGAGCCGTAGCAGAGAAGGCGCCAATGGCAACATTGTCTCTGTAGTAATCAGGGGAAGATCCACCAAGCGACAAGGATAGAACATTGACACCATCTTCAATGGCCTTATCCATGGCAGCTAAAATGTCAGAGCCGAAACACCCTCCAAGCCAACATACCTTATATGTTGCAACCCGAGCTTCAGCCGCCATACCTTTTGCAGTTCCTTCAGCGAAACCAAAGAGGCTTGCTCCGGTCACGGCAGATCCAGCAGCGGTTGTTGAAGTGTGACTTCCGTGTCCATCGTCATCCCTCGGCGATTTGGACTCTTGGGATTCGTCAATTGCACCAAATGCCGCTTCATAGCCCTTTGAAAAGTACCTGGCTCCGATCAATTTCCTGTTACAACTAGATGAGGTGAAGTTTTTACCCACTTCGCACTCCCCTTTCCAGCTTACAGGCACCGGCCCTAGCCCTGTATCATCGAAGCTCTCCAATTCAGGGCATACACCGGTGTCGAGAACTCCAACGATCACTTCGCCGACCTTCACCGACGCCGGGAAGAAAGAGACGCTCTTCTCAAGTCCAAGAAACTCAGGCGTCCGTGTGGTATGGAGGTCGTATTTCAGTTCCGGTATGACAGCCAGAATTCCTTGTTGCTTCTCTATCAGCTTAGCCTCCTCCACTGTCAATCTTGTGGAGAAGCCATGAACCACTGTGTTGTAGTAATAAAGCGTTTGGGCTGAATCAGAAACTGACTTCAAAGAAGAATCATACCACTGGAAATGATCATCAAAGACTTGTGGCATATTGGTTCTGTCCATATGAATTATGTAAGTCTGCTTCTTCACCTGCTGACTGCTCTTCTGTGCTGCTACAAACGAGCAGGAACAGGATGAAATCAAAAACAAAAGAAACCATTGCGAAACTCTGCAAGTTTGAATCTTCATCTTCTTCTTCAAACTCTTTGTTTTTTTCGGAGGAGGAGAAGAGCCTTTAGCTAAATAATAGTTCTTCAAACTCTTCGTCTGTATTGTGGTTAGTGGGTCCATTCCAATCATGTCCACCTCCGTGTGGAAATAAAACGTCAATACTTCTTCCTTATTTCGTTTCAATTCAATGCCTTTTCAATAATAGTAACTTTTTCAAATCATTCCTTCCACAATTTTCAAAATCAATATTAAAAAGTTCCCATAACCATGGTTTATATTCTATTCCATTTTTGCCAGCCTTAGTACATGTAGTTTGGAACATAACCTTGCATAATTACTTACTAATTTTCATAAAATAAAATATGAAATTTAATGCCATGAAAAGAGTACCTAGTATTGATGCTCCAAAATTAAATGATAATTGAGTTCTTATTGCACTTTCAATGTAACTTGAAGAAAATAATAAAGGAGGTAATTAATGCATGGATGGGATGAAGTGTATCCTAAGTGGGCTATTAAAATATAATTGAATGCATTGAGGAATAAAAATGGGTAAAAAAAAAAAAAAAAAAAAAAAAAAAANGATAAAGTAGGTGTGAACTCTTATTTATAGATATTTAAATTTGTAAGACCGATATGTGTTTAGGGCAACTTAGTCCACATTGGGCAGAGTGATTGATGGGCACTGAATTATTTGGCCAAATCTGCAATCAATTGTGGTGGGTGGGACACTCATTTTTCCATTAGCTAATAAAGCTGTATTCTTTCCTATTGCTGTGCATTTCTTTTTTTATTACCATATTTTCTCCGGTCTGTAATCAATTGGAAGGTAATGTTCAATGATTAATATAAATGAAGTTATTTAGTGGACAGAGCGAGAGGGCTTTCAGTGGTAGGCCGCCACTAATCACTATCTCGCCTTAGACGCCATTTCGGCCATTTGGTAGTCATCTTCATCTCCTCCTCTCAATTCACACCAATTTGTATTGATGGCGATAGCTACTCACTAAAATCTTCCCTCTTCGGTTTTCAAATCATACCTATACCATTCATTCTCATAACTTTATTTGTTTTATTTTGCCATTGTATCTTAAATATATGAATAAAGATTTGAACCCCCATGTTTTAAGAACATTACTGATGTTTTTATTATTATGGGTATTATGCTGTAAATCATGTCAAATGATTTAATAAAGAAAGCTATGATATGTAGGCTTTGTCCATATTAATAATGATAATGAGGCTAAAGATTGTCGTTATTCAACCCACCCACTATTACATTACGTTTGTGATAAACTTTACATAATAAATCAACCCAAGTGGGTATGTCAGAGGGTTGTAATCCATAAATAAATAAAAATTATAGTTTTGAAGATTTCCTAAAAAAATTTTAAGGGTGTCAGGAACACAAGTCTCCACAATTATATGATATTGTCCTCCATAATGGTATGACACTTCCAACATAAACTAACTATGTGAGTTTGCTTTTTTTAAATATTGTAATTTTAAAACGGTTTAAATTTAGAAAATAAATAATAAATTAAATAAATTAGAGTGGGAAATTAGCTGGAAGGGGTCCACTTTACTTTTGGTGATTCCGAGTTTGCTGCTTTATTGGACAGAATATCCACAGCTTTCAATTCCACACCCGGAATCAGACCATGAACGCTCCAATTAGTATATTAATATTTGTTTTATAATACCATCCTCAATCAATTAATTAGACACAAACAAAAATAAATTAATTTTTTAGGATTGAGCTACGACAACGGTATAGTCTAAATTTAGGGCTAAAATTATTTCTGTAACTCATTTAAATCAAATGAATAGATAAAATACAATGATAAATTTTATTGAACTTTAAAAACAATTTCCAATTAAAGAGTTATATGTAGGTTTAATTTTTAAATTCTAAAAATTTTATTTGAGCTAAATTTTTAAAGTTTTAAAATATTTTTTCTTCAAGTAGAGATATTATTAAATTTTATACTTTGATACTCTATTGAATATGTCCACTCATCAAAATCAACAATTATTTAATTTCACTTTATCTTTCTCTACTTTAATTTCTCTAATTTCTCAAGAGAGAGCTGAGGTAAAAGTGACTTTTAAATTTTAAATTTAATTATTCGATCCCAATTTTGTAATTTACTTTTTTAGAGTGAATGTAATAATAATTCCCACATACTTTTGAAAAGAAGGAATATGATAAATTATAAGTGGATTTACCTAAGTTCTAAAGTAAAAATATTAGTAAGTGGAAACTAAAATTATATTCAATATTTTACGTATTCATTATATATTTGGAGTGGCAGCTATGTCCAGGTATTAACTGATTTTAGGATAAGATTTGATAAATTAGGAGTGTGACATCAAAATTGTCCAAATACTTATTTAAGCTTAATTAGTCGTGATAAATAAAAATAAAAAAAAGGTCCCAATCTCAAATATTTATGTCATCCAATTAATTCGAAGAATGAGACAAATGAACAAAAGTTTGGTTTCAGACCTTAGATTCTTCGTAAATTGATAAAAGAATGTGGTCCAACATTTTTCATAATTTATTTAAATAGTTATTTTTATATTTTTATCAACATATTTAATTGTTTTTATTTGCATTATTGTATTATTTAGTCAATGCAATAGTGTAAAACGAATTTTATGGCTCCAATTGGATAGCTGTTTTTTTTCCATGTTAATTTATTATTTAATCCCAATAATTTTTGCTTTGATAGAATTATTGCACATGACACTCGTATGATAAATAAACGATGCAATTAATTAATTTAAAATTAATAGTAACTCGTTAATTCAATGTACATTTTTGTAATTATAAATTTGTTATTAGATATTATTTTTTAATAAAAAACATCTTTTAGTCTCGAAAAAAGAAAAATTAAGATAAAGTATTCTCCATGATACTTTAATGATATAAAGATATATAAAGAAATGTTGCATCAATATTGATAATGGATGAGACTCCTGGTCTTGTTTTTTGTGTAATAATGAAAATGACAATGGAGCTTATAGGGCTTAAAAGAGTTGTTCAAATGTCAGGGTCCCAAAAGAAATAATTCAATAGTACAGTTGTATAAATTAATTTTATTTTTTATTTGCATTAATCGCATTTATTTTTCTTTTTCAATCAACAAATCACAAACAATCTTTGTTTAATGCCCTGAACTAAGAGCTAACAATTCAATTATTGAGTGATTTGCCTCTTCGTAATTGATATCGGACCTATTAAATTGTTAATTAATCCATGAACGTTCCAATTTTTAAATAGTGACATAAAGTATATAAAGTTTTAATTATCTAAAAAATTAAACTTTATAAAACAATAGGATCTTGGAGGATATAGGGCCTCATTTATGACGAGGCTTTCCACTCTTCGTGGTCATCTTTTTTCCTTGCAAGAGACAAATTCATAGGTAAAAGAAATCAAATTTTATTTATGATGTTCCAAGACTGTCTTTTTGGCAAAGGGAAAGAAAAAGAAGAAATTTTCCACTCTTTGGCATTTGATTTATTAATCCAATACAATTCAATTCATTCAACTAAGTTAGTTACATAATTTAATTTTAAGCTCACTTAATTAGGTTAATCTAAATCTAACTCAATTGATTATTAGATAAGATATTATATTAGGAAAGTTGAAGAGGGTTAAAAGAAAATATTAGGGTTTCATGTTCTTGGGGTTGAGCCCAATGATCGACCCAGGCCTTTATCTAGCGTATGCCCATGTGGGCTTTAGACCCGCATCCATGACCGAAGTAGGCTTGCCGTTGAATATTCTGCTTTTGATTTATTTATGCTGAGCTCACTGAAATCACTGAGCGACAAGACAGAAGCGCGAAAAAGCTCGTAGGATATGATGAGTAGCTTGCGTCGGCGTTGTGGCTGGCTTCTGCGGCCGGTCGTTGCCCATATCGATACAACCACCAAAGCTTCTGTCTCTGCTAAGATTCGGTGGAGGTCGTATTTCAGTTTCGGGTCATCTCCAATGAGATTCAGAGTCAGAGAAAGTAAAGTTCCTTGCCCAACTATCTTGGAAACTATTCGGTATCGATTCTTTTCCTCAGTTTCTGCATCGAAATCCAGGATTGGATTTGTTGGATGGTACATGAGGAAACTCGACACTCACCCGTTTATCACTAAAAGTATCACTTCTTCGCTCATTTATGCGGCTTCTGACTTAACCTCTCAGGTAGAAGATGGTTTTTATGACTGTTTGCATTTCGTTTCCGCCTTCTTTCAGAGTTTTTATTTTCTCATTCATGGTACAGTTCGTGAATTACACGTATGAATAAGCGAGATTGAGTATTGGATAAGACAATTTTATTAATGTATATAGCGTTTTGGAGTAGAAATGTTATATGAAAGGAGGAAGATAGGCATTTTCTGGTGAGTGAATTAGGACTTGAGAGACATCTCAGATGAATTGCCTTATCTTGTAAGCTTCTTACCTTTTATATTTCATTATCATTTTGGTTTTGTTTGGGTTCTATCTGTTTTACAGGGATGGATAAGGATGTCTTCTTTTCTGGGCCTTTTCTACTTATCCTTAACCTCTTGTTCCTTGTATTTCATGGCCATTGATGAATTTGGTTCACTTGTTCAACTTTCTTCAGTTTTCTACTACACCCCTCATGGAGGCAGCTACACCCTTCGCAATTTACCTTCTTATATCCTCTTGTTCTGGTTTATTTCGTCTTCTAATTGTTTGGTTTACTTAAATTGTGTTCAGATGATTACAATGCCATCTCCTGGCTCTTTTGACTTAATAAGAACAACACGGATGACTGCTTATGGATTGTTGATATTGGGGCCATCCCAGCATTTGTGGTTTAATTTCATGTCTACAATCTCACCAACACGAGATTTATTGTCAACTTTCAAGAAGATGTTTCTGGGGCAGGCTGTGTATGGACCTATTATTACCTCTGTTTTCTTCTCCTACAATGCATCGTTGCTAGGTAAATTAGAAAGTGGAAGTTGTAGAACTTAAGATAATCTTTCAATGCCTTGCTATCAGTTGGTAGTGAAAGCCCCTCTGGCTTTATAGGCTCAACGAACCATGAACTGATGGAATTTATAACGTTTTGTTCTAATGTCACTCCCGTAACGCAGGCTGTGAAATATAATTCTGAATGCACTATTTTCAAATTCAGGTGAAAGTGGCCGTGAGATTGCTGCTAGATTAAACCGCGATTTGCTTCCAACAATGTTAAATGGGCTGTTGTATTGGCCAGTCTGCGATTTCCTCACATACAAATTTGTCCCCGTTCATCTACAGGTATGACCTTGGTACTCATTATACAGATCCGAGACGCTGCAATATGTAATCTTTGTTTTGATCGCTCAACTTAGCTGTTTGCTCATAACCACACAGCTAGAAGTCTTATTGAGTTTTGGGACATTGATTTTGCAGCCATTGATAAACAGTTCGTTTCAATATGTGTGGACCATTTATCTGACATACATGGCAAGCTTAAAAGCAGTTGATATCAATTGAAGCAGTAGTAGATTTGAAGAGAGTGCCCATTTGTTTTCAGGAATCGGTTCCCTTATTCGTCTGTCTTGTTTGGCAACAACCCTTGTGAAGCAGCAGCCTTCTACACTGCTTGGTAAGTAAAGCAACAACCCTTGACTGCTCCTTTTATGCAACTTGTGAATGGCTCTTATTATTCACATTCAGCACTGAATTTGAATGTGCTGCTCCCACAGGAAGGAGAAGCTCTTCAATTCAAGGACTTCTTCTACTTCGCGTGAAGGCCTGCAGTGTTTGTTTGATTATGTAAATTTAATGGCGATGAACCAGCAATGACTTTATTATGTTCTTTGGTATGTGAAATCTATTCCTCATTTTGAGCACCATCATCTATCCTTTTCTTGTGTGAGATCCCTTTCGATCGGACAAGTGAACAAAACATTCATTCTAAGGGTATAAAAACCTTTTTCAGATAGACGCATTTTTAAAAATCTTGAGAGAAAACCAGAAGAGCGAAGTTATTAAAAGAAAAACTCAAAAGAAAATAATATTTGTTGTGGCTTATGCTATTATACCTTTCACTTTAAAAGTTTCAAGTAGCTATTAGTGAGATAAAAGGCTTGAAAATTTTGATATATTAATCATTTATGGAGATTTCTTGGTCACTAGAGATATTAATATCGTAATTAGGGTAATAATCCCTAAATTAATTAATGTGAATTAAGAAGACGCAGTAGATTTTGCCCTAAAAATGAAGGAAAATTTATTGGATGCCATTTTGACAACGTCAAACTCGCACTTGCAACGTTCACTAGACTCGGTCTCTTTAACGTCCTTTAGCATAACCCGTTTCCACGCGTACAACTTGCTCCATTTCAAAACCAGCTTTGGGACCCACGACACGTTACGTTCACACCACGCGAGTACCATATTTTTGTACACTCGCGACTAGTCAGTCTTTAAACCTTCCTTACCCGTCCTTTTTTCGAATTTTTATGTTTATAATAATATAAAAGAACAGTGACGTCAGTGACCGTTGTGAATATCCCAAATTTTCTTCCCCAATCCCCTCTCTCTTCTTTGTATTTCTCCGGCGAAACTCTAACGGTCATTTTTGAGAAAACGAAATTTGGCTGTTCGACAGCAAACATTCCGCTCCTCCCTTCACAATCGTCTGGAATTCGTTGAGATTGATTGTTACTTGCTGGGAGAAGTGGATGATTTTTGGTTTGGATTCATGTTGGGGTGATCTGCGGTGAAAAATTAGGGTTCGATTGTTTCGAAAGGAAATAATGGTTGCTTCTGTATCGACGACGTTGAATCCTAAATCCGTGGCCCAGTCTCAGAGAGTGCCTCACTCTCATAATCCTACGAGGCCGCCTTTGTTACCTTCCGATCCCGACAATGGTGCCGTCGCTCGACGGCCCAAATCCCGGGAAGTCACTTCTCGGTATTTATCGTCTTCCACTTCCTCTAATTCTGCATCGGTCCTGAGACGATGCCTCTCCCCTTCGGTTTCCGGTACATCTACTTCGGCGACTGTTCTGACTCCGATGCCGCCGTCTATCAGGCGGTCGGAATTCATGGAGAGGACGCAGATAGGGACTCCCCATCCTAATTCGTTGGATTTCAGATTTGTTCATGGTAATGGTAGGGGCGAGATGACGGCGGCTCAGAAGCTGTTGTTCAATTCGACACGGAGCCTATCGGCCTCTTTCCAAGGCGAATCGTTTCCATTGCAGGCTAGTAAGGCAAAGCCCGCGCGGGCTCCTGGTATTCGGAAGGGTATGTCGGAGCAGAGAAAAACAACCACACCAACAAAAGGTACTGGTGGCGGCGGCGATCAGACCGAGAATATGAAGCCAGTAGATCAGCAGCGGTGGCACGGTAGTCACCGGCAGGCGAATTGTATGAGCAGGAGTTTGGATTGTATGGATGAACGGAAGAAGGTCGCTGGTGGGTCTGGGAATGTTGTTAGAGCGCTGCAGAATTCGTTTGTCGAAGACAGATCTCCATTTGACGGAAGACTTGGTTCTGATTCTGGAAATTTAGAGTCGGAGAGGGCGGTAGAGCCTCTTGCTGAAGGAACTTCAGACAATAGTTCAGACGTTTCATCCAAACACCTTCCTTCTGATTCTGAGAGCGTGTCTTCTAGTTGTTCTTCGGGAACGCAGGAGGGTGGTGCCGGGAAAGGACAGCGTGGCCCTCGAGTAGTCGTGGTACAGGCGAGAGTATGGCAAGAGACTAACAACCGGTTGCGAAGGCAACCAGAGCCGGGTTCCCCATTATCTAAGAACGTTGGAGCAAAAAGTAAAGTACCTTCGAAAGTAAATATTCCCAAGAAGCATTCAATTGATAGTCCAGCATCATCTCCTCGCCAGGTTGCTAACAACAACCTGGGGCATTCATCTCCTGTTCGAAGTCCGATTGGTCCTGCATCTCCAAGTAAGCTTTTGGCGTCATCCATATCATCACCTTCAAAAGGAAGTCCATCTCATTTAAGATGCTCAGTGACAAATGGGTTCAGTAATTACTGGAGCAGCACACCATCTGCTTTGAGTTTTGCTAATGATGTACGGAGGGGGAAAATGTGGGATAGCAGGATGGTTGATGCACATTCGTTGAAGATTTTGTACAATAGGCTTTTGCAGTGGCGTTTTGTCAATGCTAGAGCAGATGTCACTTCTTCTGTCCAGAGCCTGAATGCCGAGGTATGATTCCTGGAAATGGCCACTTTCTCCACTTTATCTTTTGAAAAGAGTAGTTGATCCTTTCTTTTTGGGTCCTAATTTCAATCACCCATTTGTCTGATTTGCATTATCATCTTGTTTGGATCATCATCCACTAATAAATAGGTGTTTTTGAACCTTGGATATCAAAGAGAGAAGAGGATCTGGTTCTGAACTCAAATAAGAATTTTGCTTATAAATTAATTTGTTGTGATAACTTAGGCTTCCTGGTTTTTGTTAATTGGTCTTTTATTGCAATGGCATTGCTTTCCACTCTACCAATCTTTCTCATTTGTTCTCATTTCTAACGCTACAATTGTTGTGATACTTATATTGTTTAATTGTCCCTTATGTCAGAAAAACATCTTCAGTGCTTGGAATGGTATTTCAAAACTGCGTGAATCTGTTCTAGCCAAAAGACACGAGTTGCAATTATTACAGCACAAACTGAGGCTGGCTTCTATCCTCAAGTCTCAAGTAAGATATGCAGATGCATTCTTCTTTCTCTCCTTTTCTGTATCCTGTTATCTTGAAAATTAAAGAATAGTTCCTGAACTCTGAGTTTGCCTCTAGAAAACTATTGTTTAGGTTCATTTGGCTCCCTCTATTAATTATCACTCAGATTAAATGCTGCATGAATCTTCATTCAATTGTTTTGCCAACGATGATCTTTGCTTAAACTATGGTAATTATTCTGATATAAATGTAGATGACATGTTTGGACGAGTTGGATCTTCTGGATCAAGACTTCTCCAGCTCTCTGTCAGGTATTACAGAAGCTTTGGAAGCTAGAACCCTCCGCTTGCCAGTTGATGATGGGGCAAAGGTGGGTGTCATCTCTGTGTGTGTGGACGTGTATCAACAAATTTTTCCTTCATTCTTTGCTTATTTATGTGTTTATCTTTTGGCCATAGGCGGAAGTCCAGGATGTTAAGGAAGCTATTTCTTCAGCAGTTGATGTGATGCAAGCAATGGCCCCATCCTTAAGCTTATGGCTATCAAAGGTTGCAACCCCACACTCAGCTATTTGTCGTTTCTATTTTCATCTGCCACTTATGTTTCTTTAAAAGAATAATTACCATTAAATATGCTAATCCAACATTCCGGTACAAGCCCACCTAAGTTAGGTCTAAACCTTTATCCAACAAATAAAGCCCAAGGGTTAACTCATGGGTTTAGATTGCTTATTGCTGTTGTCCTCTATAATTTAGTTTTAAGGTAGAAATACAACAGATTTGATCATTAATTACATCAACAAGAGCAGGACTGGTGTCTTTGAGTTTCCTTCTGTTTAACCACACCTGTCGTGAAATGATTACACAGCTTTGACACATGATTAAAGACATCTCTTATTGATGATGACACATGATTAAAGACATCTCTTATTGATGATGATAGGTTGGAGATGTGAATTCTGTGGTATCAAAACTTGCAGATGTTAATGCACATGAGCGTGCATTGCTTGACCAGTGCAACGATCTATTATCTACAGCATCTTCCATGCAGGTATTCTTTTGTCTCCTCTCTCTCTTTCTCCTATACCCCTCTCCTCCCGTGTTTTCCATCTCACACATGGAAAAAAAAAAAATGTTTACCAGGTAAAAGAATTCAGCTTGAGAACACACATATTGCAACTAGAACGCATATCAGCTTAACAGGACAGGATGCGCGGGACAGGCATCTGCTGTACTATACTATTAGACCTAAGATCATGCAGAGAATTGAACACATTCTCTTGAATTCATGAAACAAAGAAGCAATAAAAGATCCATTCACACATTCACAGCATGAGTCATAGAAGTTGTGAGTGTTTTCGTAGATGGTAGAAAACTTGTGGTGCTCAAGAGTTGTTCAAATTTTATCACAATTCATATATCTTTCTTTCTTCTAGTGAGGAGGCCAGGCCAACATTTATTGTAAATGTCTAATCATGTAGTGTTATCGTTCATTGCTTTATTTCCCTGCCTTATGTGGCCTCCAACTGTTTGTTTTGTGAAAAATAGTGCTTTTGGCTGATGATAGGAGCCAGTATGTGAAAGCTCCTTTTTGATGACTGGTTACGTGTGAAAACATAACGCCTATGCCTTCTGCATTCCCACCATCAACTCCTTATTCCTTATAACCATCAAGAAATTTTGCTACCTCTACCTTGGTTCGTTCATAGGAAATTTTTATTTCATTGTGCCTGAAAATGATTACAAAACCCACACTCTTAACTTACGTTGAAGATTCTAATTGAAATTTTGATTAATAGCGACTCATTTTTTGATCGAGAATACATGTGGTGAAGCTCTGGTTATTAAGTTTGGTAATTAACCAAATTTATAAATTTGCCGAATTTGAGTTGTGGGGTTATCTTTTGGCTTGCAATGAATTAGCCCACCCACCCACCTACATGCGGGGGTTGGCGCTTGTCATGATGCAATTCTGTATCCACTTGCACAATTCAAGAACTATGAGTGAGCATGCATACAATTTTCCCAATTGAAATCAAAACAATGGCTTTGAGGGAAAAAAAAAAAAGAAGAAAAGGAAAGAATTAATTGAATATTCTGTATCCCTCTTTCTAGATCCCCAAGAATCGGCTAAATTAATTTTATACAAAGAAAACTGAAACTAATTTTGAATTTTGATTCTAATCCCTCTTCCCCAATCCGGGAAAGGATCGTCCAAATTCAGCGAGATCTCCGGTTCCGGCAGCCAGAGAAACCGAGGCTTCTTCATCGGCAGAGGACTCTCCACCTCCTCGTCGCCAGGGAAGGAAGGCTTCGGCAACAGAATCGGCAACGCCGGGATGTTCAGGTCGAAGTTTCGGTGGCTATGGCTGACGATGTGGGTCGAACCTACTTCCTCCGACGATGTCAACGTCATCCCGTTGTAGCTCTGGCGATTCGCAGTGGCGTCGGCACCATCTTCGTAGTAGCAGCGCTTGTGGCGACCCAAGGCCTGGCCGGTGGGGAGCGACTTGTGACAAACATTACGGACATGTGCCCTTCCACCAGAGTTAGAGATGGTGGACGTAGCACTGGAGATCGACATGCACTGGTCGTCACAAGCAGCCGGTTTCCGGTGGCTAGTCTTGTGACCACCCAGAGCCTGGTAAGAGGAAAAGACCTTGTCGCAAAGAGGACACTTGAAGGCGGACTTGGTGGCGACGGCAGGCTCAAGCAGGGAACGGGGGTCGCCGCGGGCGAGCATGATGAGACAGAGAGCAAGATACTCTTCTTCGGAAGGAGAAGCGTGAAGAGGTGGGCGGCGGGAACGCTTGCGCTTGGCCCAGGGCTTGAGGGGGTGGAGGAAGGGGACGTCATGGAAATGGAAGGGGGAATTGAGAGCTTGGAGTGGCATAGCTGAAGAATGAAGGATTCAAAAGGGAAAGGGTTGAATTGAAAAGGTTGAGATTCAGACTCAGAGTCCAGAGGAATTGAAATGAGAGAGGGAGGGGAGTGGGGGTTTTTATAGAGAGAACAGCAAGGAAGGAAATTGCGCGAGGACTGAGGAGGTTTGGCCTTTGGGTTTACATTAGGACATACAAAATTTACCACATTCTTATACCAAACTACATTACGAAGACATTCGCTCAAAGGAATTAAAAGATTTAAGTAACAAATCAAATTTACGTGGGTTTTTTCATCGGACCAAAGTACCCTCCAGAATTATTGATTAATTAATTAATTTAAACGACGCTACACGAATAAGTCGGCTTCCGCAACCGTATCTCAATTTTTCTTTTTCATCCTTTTTACGTTCCGATTTCTCAGATCACAACCGACGATGAAAGCAGCCTCCAATCTCAGTTCCTCACTTCCTATTTCGCCGTCGCACTATAGGTCCACCGCGGTCTTCACTCCTCATCGGTGGATCGCTTCTCCGTCAACAGCCGTGGGCGATGCTTTCTCGTCGTGTCGTACACATTTGACTCGCTCTCCACAGCATCGATATTCGCTCAAGCCTCTGCGATGCAATGGTAATTCGGAATTCCAATCTCTTGTGTTAGTCAATATTCGATGACGCAGGTCAAAATTGAACTCCTCTGTGGGGAAAGTTTGGTAATAATGGGGTAAGAATTTTTTTAACGGTGGGGCAATTTGGTCAAATGGATTCTCTGTCGTGAAACGCTCGTTCCCCAACTTTTTGTATAAATAAATAGTAAATTAAACCTATGTTTTCCGTATTGGCCGCTGCCCCTTTCTTTTGCTCTGATTTTACCTCCGTCAAATTGTGTTGATCGAGTGTCCGGCGGGTGTTTGGCAGTGAGTAAGACGGTGCCGGATCAAGAAATGGCGTCCACCGATGAACAAGACCCACGCATAGCCAAAATCGCCAAGGCCATTCGAGTAATCCCAGATTTCCCTAAACCAGGTACTAATCTCCTCTCATTTGAAAATCGAAATGGCCGTTTCCAGGCTGAGAGATCCATCTTTGCTGTCTTTATGCTTATTTGGGCTTTGCGTGTGATGGGTCTTGTTTGGTGCTAAGTTTTTAGCGGAAACGATGTTTTTGTTCTAATTTTTTTCCGTAAACAACACCCTCTTCCTCTTTTGGTAGGGATTTTGTTTCAGGATATCACAACGTTGCTTCTTGATATAAAGGCCTTTAGGGACACTATTGATTTGTTCGTGGAGAGGTACAGAGGGAAGGATATTTCTGTCGTTGCTGGTAAATTCTGGCTTCAAAAGGGTCATTTTTACATCAGGAGGGGAAGTAACTTTATGGTATGACTTGAACCAATTCATCTTTTTTGTTCTGCAGGAATTGAGGCGAGGGGCTTCATTTTTGGCCCTCCGATAGCTCTGGCTATCGGTGCAAAATTTGTTCCCATGAGAAAACCCAAGAAGTTGCCTGGTACAATTTTGTGCTTGACACACCTTTATTTGTACCCATCTGAATCAATTTATAGTTTTAGCTACGGATTCAAGCATAATGTTCCGCATCTGGCAAAAACTCTCGTGCATATGCTATTGCATTTGATGTTTGCTATCCATAACCCGATGGTCAAGAAGTGAGCAATCTGCATGTCTTCGATGGTTAATCTCGTTTTCGATGCCAGAAACTTCAAGCTTTAGTCAATGTTCTAAGGGTTTTTGCTATTTTGATAGCTTAGGTTATGTTTGATAACCATCTGTCTTTAGGTTTTTGGTTTCTGAAAATTAAGAATATAAACACTACTTCCACCCACCCATGAGTTCCTTTGTTTTGTTATTTTCTACCATGTATGTTTCTATAATCCAAGCCAAGGTTTGAAAACCAATAAGAATAGTTTTTGAAAACTTGTTTTTGGAACTTGTCTATGAACTTAAATATTTCCTTAGGAAAGATGAAAACTATCGTAAAGAATTTGACTAGGAATTCAAATGTTTTCTTAGGAAAGATGAAAAACAAAATGGTCATCAAACGGATAAACTGTATATTAGTATACTCTGGGCTATTGTATTGGATTACCATGATTAGTTTATCTTCAAATGAAACTAAAATCATGATTCTGTATCTGAAATGTAATCATTCGATCGATGATTTCATAGGTGAAGTCATTTCAGAAGAATACTCTTTAGAGTATGGAACAGATAAAATTGAGATGCACGTAGGAGCTGTTGAAGCTGGAGAACGTGCTCTTGTGATAGATGATCTCATTGCAACTGGGGGAACCTTGTGTGCAGCAATAAGGCTACTTGGTAGGCCATTTTTAAAGCCAATGTTTCGTCTTCCGAGTGATTATATTACTTTTTAGTTGAACATGCACTGGCCACAGCTGGAAGTGTCTCGTTTTTACTCGGGTTTTTGCACAATGACACTATCTTGGCTGTGATTTCCAAATCTTTCTCAGTTCTAGGACTCAGATTATTCTTTGAATCTGGTTGATTGTCATTGTAATTTTGCTTCAGTTTCTGAACAAAATTTTCTGAGTAGTCGCTGAGAAATGACAATTGTTTGTTGACTCAGCCCTGTATTGCCGCTCAGTAGATGAGATCCTTCTCTTATTAACTTTTCTTTACGAGTGTTGTATTTTCACAATCTTGTGTTGGTTATATTAATCGGTTGTTTACTCCTTATGGCAGAGCGAGTTGGCGTTGAGGTGGTCGAGTGTGCTTGTGTGATCGAGCTGCAGGGACTAAAGGTATGTATTTGCAAAATTATGAGAACAGATCAGAACCTTGTACTAGACTACTAGTTCCAGATCTTCCCATGACTTTTGTCCAGTTTGATGTTTATGATGTGATTATGATTCTCATTTCTATAGTCTTGAAAATTTGAAATGAACTTCTGCCATTTTTTCTTTTGCAATTTCTCAGGGACGAGAACGATTGGGAGGCAAACCTCTATTCGTTCTAGTTAACGCGATGGCATGATCGTAGAGCCTTCTGATGCAATACAACGCGCTTGGTATTGGTCATTACAAGATCTTACTGCTGCTAGAAGTTGAAGTTTCCAAGTACTGCATAATTTTGAAGTGGAGAGTATTGCTAGAAATAAAAGGGATGGTATTAATCTGAGAGTTGAAGAGATAAAACAAAAAGAAGAAAAAGAAAATATTAGCTTTTGATTATTCTGGTTGTTATGTATTTGTTGTTTGTTAATTGTCCTGCTGTCTCCTTTCTGCCTGCCTGTTGATGATGTTAATCTTGATTATCTGCACAAACTTCTTTATTTTGCAGTTAATTAGTTTTTATCAAATAAAAATGCCTCCTCATGCATCATTACTTTTTATAGTAAGTCTATTATATAGTTGAATCTCCTAGTTTATTCAAATAATTATAAATTTTAGATAAATAAAACTTTAAAANAGATATAAATTTATTATCATAAATCATTTATAACATTTTGTGTATTTGATGTATTTCGTCAATCAACTCTAATATCTCTAAATTAAATTATTTCACAACGAATGTTAAAAAAGTTTATCATGTAGTGTAATTCCTATTTATGTTCCAACTTTTTTATTATTATTATTATTATTTATAGAGAGGAATAGGGTTAAAAATATTATACAATTTTATTAAAGAAAAATGAATTTGAAATTTGAATATTGTAATTTTCATGAGGTGGACGAGAATATTTGATGAATGCTTGACCATTTAAGTAAGGTGCTGAGGTGGACAGAATATATAAGATTTTATGCCCTAAACCTATGAGTTTTCTTTTTAAGATTCTCATATTTTTGCAGTTTTTTTTTTTTAACAACAATTTATTTATTTCTCACCTATAATCTTATTTTAAAAATTAAATCTCAAGTATTTGAAGATTTTTTGCAAATAAATTACCATTAACGAAAAAATCAATTTAAAAAATATATATAAAATACGATAAACTTCATGGGCGTGCTTCATGCACAACTGAGCCATTCTATCATAAAAGAAAAATAATAATTAATTAACATAAAAGGAATAATTTAGGTGCGCATTTTTTTTTAAAGTAGAATATATATATATTGATAATGAGATGACTTGACATTAATATAAATAAATTATCCTACTTTCTTTTTCTTAAATATAAACATATAGCAATTAATTATATAGTAGATTAGTCCATTCTCTAACAATTTAGAAACTGAAGATCATTAAAATGCCAATTCATGCATCAGGCGGCGATATTATTATTATTATTTGAAATATGGTGACGTTAATTGATAACTAATTATTTTAATAAGCAAATTACGACATTGCAACTTTAAAAACAAAGAAATATGTGTTGGACGTTGAAAGCGTGCATGAATAATGCTATTATAAATTAATTGAGATGCTTTGATTTTATCAATATCCTATTTAAATTAGAGGGGAGAAATTTTTTGTGTCTTATTTTGTCTCTTTCAATATATATTTTAATAAATAATATATTTTATGCTATCTAGATGAATTGAGATAATTTGATTGAAAATAGAATTTAAATAATTTTTTAAAATTAGAGATTATAGAAAAACTTTAAAAAATTATGTTTATTCTAACTCATTCTAAATATTTAATTATGATAATCATTCTTATCATATACCTTATTTTTATTTTGATATAAAAAGATTGTATTATATAGTAGAACCATGATTTTGACAATCATTGGATGTGGGTATCTTATCTAATATAAAATTTTAGCCAATCTAATTAGAAATGTAAATAAATAATAATAAAGAAAAGATAGTTGCAAATTACACTTCCACAACTTAAAAGATGTGTGTATCAAATCTTCATATTGATTTTTTAGGCTTATTTGTTAAATTATGGTATTAATTCTCAATGAAATAGGTACAAATGGCACACATAGCACCTTCAAATCGTTCTTCCAAACCATACGGATATTCTTTGTTGGTTATATAAATAACAGGAGAACCATTTTCATTTTTTCTAAAAGCTAAAGAAGAATATAATTTAAGTTGGAATTATTTTTATAATAAAATTCTTTAAAGGAAATAATAGGAATGTTGCATATGCATGGGGTACTATTCTATTAGATTTGGAATTGTTTGATTGGATCTTATTATGACTTGGTTCTATGACGATTAAATAAACCCACGTTTGTTTGAAACAAAAACGACATAAAATAAAATCCACATTATCCAACCAAATATCTTTTATAAATCAATTTTTATACCAAGTTTTGTTCTCTTATATCATTTGGTTCGTGATTCGTAATCAATTTGTATGATTTTGTGTTGGGAGAATGACTTTGTACAATCTTCTTATTAAATCTTAACTGAATTTTTATATTACAAATGGATTTATAATACTAATAAAAAAAATGAACCTTTAATCCATAGTGAAAAATAGTTAATAATTTAACTATGAATTTATAATACTAACAAAAAAAAAATGAACCCTTAATCCATAGTGAAAAATAGTTAATAATTTAACTATTTTTAGATTATGGATATGATATAAAAATAGCATATTTATTTTCCTCGCAACGATTATGAATTTGACGTGAATATAAAATTAGCATAAATGGGGCAAATGGGAAGGACACGTGGAAGTGTTTGATTTGAAGAATGAGAATCCCAGTTGGCCCAGAAATTCCAACACAGTGCCGTGTCTTCGATGGACAGTTTCCCATTCCATAAATACACGTGGAATAATCTCAAACGCCATGCCCACGTACGCATATTAAAAAAGACAAATTTTAGAATGTATTTGGTGAGTAGAAAATTCGAGAAAATAGAAAAGAAAAAGAATAATTTCTTTTATTTATTTATTTATTTTTTTTGTTGGCCCGAACGTATGATCGTGCAGGCAGCCAAAAGGAATCGTCCGATTCGGAATCTTTTTTTTTTTTTTTTTTCNTCCGACATTATTTGTCTGAAATGCAAATTAATTTCACATTTTTGGGTAGAAAATAATATTTAGAAGGCGTGGGTTTGGTTTGAAAGGTCGTGCAGTGGGCGGCTCTATTCCGAAAGATAAAACAAAACGAGTGGGCCGGCTGACGCGGCGGAATGTGCGGCGGAGAAGAGTACCCACTTATGAATCACGGACATGTCCTTCCTTCATCGCCTTCCATTTACATTACTTACTGTCAAATTTGGAGGGCCTACATGAAACATCCAGACCCGCTGCCCACAACAACCACTATATATTTATGATATAAGATCATGTCGGTAACATAACAGATGTATAAATTAGCTGAATTCTTTATGTTAATTAATACCAAAATTTGGCAATTACTCATTAATATGGACATCTCAGGGAGCCATGAACATAAGACAGAAAAGTCGACAAAACAGCGATTTTGGCGGCTATTTGTCCGAGTTTGCAAGAATGTCAGACTCTAACCCCACGATCTGGCTGACCCTTTTTTTTTCTTTTTTTTTTTTAAATTCAATTATTCATCCTTTTAATATTTAATCCACATTTGTTTTGTTGTTATTAAAATCCAATGTACCCCACGTTCTTACATTTTTAGATTATAAATCACAAGTCTAACCCTTCTCCCAAACCATGCTTTTCAAACAACCAAACCCCCCTCTTTTTAACTTAACTTGTTTTTAAGTATTAGCAATTCGGTGAATATTTAAAGCTATTGAATTATATCTTAAATATTTATATTATAGATATAAATATTCACATATCCAACATAGGACGAGATTAAAAACCTCTTATTTTCATCTTCATAAAATTTCCATCAAAGATATTGAATTGTTCTTGACAACAAATAAATATTTCATGAAAGATTAAATTTAAAGACTTCCATACATGTATATATATTAAATCATAACACAACATTAATAATAATATTAATGATTATAGTGAGGGCTGCGAGAGAATGCAAAGATATCCTCTGGACTAATAATAATGTTCCAACTTCATTGGATTAAAAAAAATTATAATCTTAGGAAGAGGATATTACACGATAATTATTATATTTTTTATACCTATGAAAAAAAAACATAATTTTAAATTATATTTTATTAAAATGAAAACTATAATTGAAACAAAACAAAATATATTTAAAAAGGAAGCAGCAGCAAAATGATCCAATCCTTAAGTATTTTATTTTTTTCATTAATATTTTATATATAACTCAATAAACATCTAAAATTTAATTATATTTGGTTAGTTAATTAAGTCGTGGAAATATGTTTATATAGACGAAGGATTGAAACCTCATGTACTTATAAAGTATTCAGTTGTATGCTAATGATATAATGACTGAATAATTTTTTATCATGCTAATTAAGGACTATAATTTTAAAACAAAATTGATCGGTACTTTAACAATTATGAAACCTAATTATTGCATGAACCTTGGCCCCATCTCTGAGTTGGAGTCTGCTTTCTTTTGGGTCCCACAGTGGACTCTTCTTCAATCCATCATAAAATTATACTTTAACACAAATTAAGCTTGATCAATCATTAACACAAATTCCCTGCAACTCAAATTATGTTATCACATTGCCATCACAGCGTTGGGTATAAATATCCCATTTGTCTTAAAGCTCCTTCAATTTCAAGCGGCCCCCAAAAAGACAATAACTTCTAAATCCCCCCAAAAAAATGGAGGCTTTGGGAGGCTTTTCTGATGGGGAATGGGAGTCTTTCGCCGCCATGTTCTCATTGGAGGAGGTAGATCAGTCCCATATTCCGATCGCGAATCATGCCGATCCTTCCACTGAGCTTCAATTGCCCAACAATGGCGGCAGCAGCTGGTTCTATTCATTGGACGCTTTTGTTCCCAATTTGCAGAGTTATTGCGTCAAACAGGACACGAGGAGCTGCAGTAGCTGCATTACTACTGATGATTCCCATGCTGCCTTTTTGTTTCCCAATTCTACTGATTTCTTTACGCCAATTGACGAGAGGAATTTTGGGTCCTCGTGTTTTTCTGATGTTTTAATCGAGGAAGTGGATAAGGCTCTCGACACCGCCGCCACCGGTGAAGACTCCAGCGCTGAGAGATTCGTCGAAATTAATGTAGTACAAGGTACCTACCCAGCACTGCCGCCGCCATCGCAACTCGTAGATTCCACTGGTGCCGCGAAGGAACCAATGGCACTGAAAAGGAAAGTCAATAACGAAGATATTTCTGATAATCAGAAGAAGAAAACTCGGGTTTCAGCAGATGTAAGCCCTCGTTCCCCTAACGTCTTAAAAGTTTAAATGATACAAAATGGACTGAATCCATTTAGTTGACTAATTTGTAAAGGAACTGGTAAATCAAACCTGAACTTACAAGATTAACCTCCGACTTCCATTCGAAAAGTTAATAGATTGGGTAAATTTTCAGGGGCAGAAGAAGAAGAAAACAGAGGAAAGAAAGAAAAATGAGAAGAGAAAAGGGAAGAGTGTGGAAGAAGAAGGCAATGCGGGGGGAGCATCAGAAGGGCAGTGCTCCATTAGTTACAGTTCCGATCAGGAAGAAAATGGTTCACAGGAGGGCCAAGGCGCCACCTCCGACGGCGGCTTGACCAGGAAGGGCAGAGCAAGCAGAGGGTCGGCCACAGATCCCCAAAGCCTCTACGCTAGAGTATGCATCTTCTCCCTCAACTTATTTATACCCATTGTGTTCATACATTCTTCTTCTGTGCGATCAAATTAGTGAGAGATTATTGAATTTTGTTGCAGAAACGAAGGGAGAGAATCAACGAGCGATTAAGAATGTTACAGAAACTTGTTCCCAATGGAACCAAGGTTGATATCAGTACCATGCTTGAAGAAGCTGTTCATTACGTCAAGTTTTTGCAGCTCCAAATCAAGGTAAACAAACAGACCCAACATTTTCAAAATAACAATAAGGAACAAATTTACTAAAATGCCATTGTTTCATTTTATGCAGTTATTGAGCTCAGATGAGCTGTGGATGTTTGCTCCTTTGGCATACAATGGATTGGACCTTGGGCTTCACCAGAAGCTCTCTCCATTCGGATCACATTGAGAGACATATTTGTTTCCATCTTTACCCTTGTAATGTTCAATTAACTCCATATAAATTTGATTAAATTGAAGATTTAGATTATTTAGAGGCTTTGGAAGTATATGGTTGCAGCGATTGTATGAAGCCCACTACTAAGCAATCCAGCCCAATAAGTAATCCAGCCCAATAAGTAAATCCAGCCCACTAAGTAATCCAGCCCAACAACCGTGTGGATTACATTGGGTAAAACGGATGTCGGGATTAATGATTGGAAGGGCACCAGAGTGTGGAATTTTGACCTCTCAATGCATGCGTCTAGTCGGCCCCAATATCTTATCGCATCCCTTTTTAAGGCAACCTTTTGCCTTTTGTTAGAAAATAATAATTAAAAAGGGAGGGCGAGAGATGAGAGATGAGTAGAAGTGAGAAGGAACAACTTTATGCACTACTGCTACTAACTTCAACTTATGATTACATTAATTTATATGGTGGACATTCCAATTTCTTTTCCTTCCCTAAACTTTATCCAAAAAGCCCCATCATTTTTTCTACTCTATATTCAATTTGACGTGGACTTTCTTTTCATTATATTATATTCTTTTTTTCCACCAATATAAATCTCACTTTTACACTCCTAATAAATTATTAAACTTGATTTCATCAATAGTATTAGTATAGCCTCTCTAATAAACTATGTTATTTCTTTTCTTTTTATTTTTTTCTTGGTTCACTGTCGCTAATTGGGCCTATATTAGTTCAAAAGATCAAAAAGATTTAGAACCCTATAAAAAAAAAATTAATAAAGTCAATGAATTTAAATATATGGGTGAAGTTGTAGCAAAAAGTTGAACAAAGATTGATTGAAATGGATTGTATGATATACATGCATGAATCAATGTTATGGTGAGAATTATTATGTCCAACAAAAGTAATCTTTAGAGCAATCATACGGTTGCATCACTTCCTATTCCATTTTTCCTTCATGCTCTCACCATTTACATTCCATTAATCAATTACACTTTCTCTTCTACTCCTTATCCATCATTTTTTACTTTATGTAGTCCATATCTTTTTTATTATTAAAAATGTAAAACATGACATCTTTATTAAGTATGTAAAGTGTGATTGTAGTGGGGAGTAGAGGTTAAAAGAAGGTTATAAAGTATGTGGCGGATGGAGTCCAAATGGGACACTTATCCATAAGCCTCTGAGCGACGTACGGTCGTACCCTAAAAGCATTTCTAGAACGCTCGAAGGCTCTAACCACCACTGCCACCCCCAACCCAATAACATCACTTTCACTCTCATTGTTTCTGTCTCTCATGCCCTTATCTTCAACTCTCTTCTTTTTCTCTTCCCATTTCTCCTTTTCAACTTTAATGCAAAACCCTAAACTCACTCACTTACAACCCTAAACTCCTCTATCACGATAAACATTGACATACCATGAGAATGAATTTTGTCTTTCTTAAAAAAAAAAGTCGCCATCTCAGCTAGCAAGAGAGACCATATATGTATTCGATCGATCTAAATTGCCCAATTGGGTTGCATTCTCAATTACAAAGAACGCTCTTTTGGACACTCAAAGTAGAGTAGAGAATGAAAAAAATGAAATATAAGTAGAGTTAATAGAAGTAATATGTATGGGTAATGATGAGGTAGGTAGAGTTTGAAATGAAGGTGGGTTTGGTAGAATCTTTGGAGTGCCCAAGTTTGAATGAAAATGATAATGTTGGGGGTGAGCAACAATGATGTGTGGGTAAGTTGAAGCCAAAAGGTAGGGATCTTATCTACAACATACTGCTGGTCTTAGTTTCAATTTTATCTTCCAACACACTGCCCAAGATGTTGATGCCCTCTTTTTCAAAATTCCTTTTTTGAAAGTTGTTTTAGAAAATGATTGGGTTTCTTCTTTTTGCAACTTAATTTCAATTAAACTTAATTGGAAACAAAGAGTTTGGATGCGGAAACAAGAAACAAAAAGAAAGTATAAATTTCTTTTCCCTCTTTAGCTTTCAGGGATGAACAAAGGCTCCATTGAATCAGATTCCCCTCACTGTGTGGGCCTTTCAAATCCCCCATTAACGTTGGCAGATCAAGATTCCATCTTGCTCCTCTGTACCTGAGTTGTTTTGCTTGTCACTACTAACCAAACCTCATCATAACACACATACCCATCACCATCTTTCAAGTGCGCTCCCATTCACTGTGTCTTATCCACAACTCCCTCTGATCATCTCTATATGTATTTTTTTAAAATTCAGTACCATATTAGACACATAAGTCAAAGTTTACAAGTTTGATGGCTAAATTTGTAATGTAACCTTTTGTTGCATCTATGATAGTGAGAATGTCGTCGTGGCCGCTATATGAAAAGAACCTTTTAATCGTCAACACATAAATTATAATGTTCTTCGAATCCTTCCTTCCCTCTCGTCTACCACTTCAAGAGTCATCGTCAAAATAGGACTCGAATGCAAGCTAATAAAAAAATAAAAAAAAACCTAGCTACTTTTTTACTAGGATTATTCTATTTAAGGCTACATGATTAAATTCCAAAACCTAGATATATTTAAGATTATTATTATTATTGTTTTTAATTCCATGACAATTCATTTATTTCACGTTAAATCATAACTTTCGTGCATTGAAATTATTTTTAACTATTAATCTAAATTATTACTTTTTTTTAATACCAAATTGAGATAGATTGTTATTATAAATTAATTAATTAAAAAAACATTTCCACATGTACTATAGACTCCAAATTATTGATAATTTAAGCAAAGGTGGTCCCATAAATTGTCGGATGGCATGCTTGAAGTTTAGTCAACTCTATCTCTTGATGACCATAAATAATAAGATAAGATCCATTTTTTAAATTGAATTTAGAAAGAAAAGAATTGATTTCAAAATTGGAATTAGAGAAATAAGAAAGGGGCAAAGCTAATGTAACCGCCCTCCACCATCAAAGAAAATGACAGCCAATATGGAAGGAAGTCATTCATTTTTTTCTTTTCCTTTTCCTTTTTCTTTTTCTTTCTTTTTAATTATTTTTCTTTTCCATTTGGGCAGGAGGTGAAAAAGTAAAATCATGCACAAAGTCCATCTCAAATACCATCAATTCCCACTCTAATTAATCTTTTTTATTAAACAAGTCTTACAAATTAAGCCTAATGTGAAACTATTTATGATAAAATAATAATAAATAATAGAAAATTAACTCATACGACTAAAAATGAGTATGAATACAAATTAAAAGATAACAAGAGTAGAATAGACCTAATCGGTCTTAGCTACTTGGTTTCGAAGGAATATTATGTTTCTATTCATGCGAATAGTGATATCCTAATTCAGTTATATCTCAAAAGTGAAACTACCAAACAAGGTATGATTTGTCCTTCAACTTACAAAAAGGATCAATTATTAACTTACAAAAGGATCAATTATGGGAGTGTTGTGCCTCTTAAATTAAGAGGTTTAAGAGGTCGGTCACAGTTTGCCTCCATTTTTTCTGGTAAAGATGTAAAATTTAATGTACTATTTGTTTTGTTTTTATTTATTATTATTTTTTTTTAGAGAAAAAATTATATTATAATTGAAAGAAGAAGAAAATTGAAAAAAAAAAATAATAAAAGGGGGATATTTTGAAACCCCTATAAATAGGAAGTAGATACGCGAAAGGAGGAAAGTAAAAGAAAGAAGAAGGCGTGAAATTGAAGCCCCCACCACAATACCCAGAACCAGAAAAGGACTTCAAAGCCATTTATTTTGTTTTTTGATCTTGTGAGGCCGCGAATCAGAGTTACACAATTAGTGAGCAGCAAAGGAATCCAAAATCATCCATGGTTAACAACGCCCTTCTGGATGCCTTCAATGTCCGTGTCCTGGGCACCGGCGACCGCGTCCTTGTCCTCGCCCATGGCTTCGGCACCGATCAGTCCGCTTGGCAGCTGGTTTACCCCTCCTTCACTCCCTACTACCGCGTCATCCTCTACGACCTTGTCTGCGCCGGCAGCGTCAACCCCGACCACTTTGATTTCTCCCGCTACACCACCCTCGACGCCTTCGTCGACGATCTCATCTCCATCCTCGATTCCCTCGACGTCCAACGTTGCGCCTTCGTCGGCCACTCCGTCTCCGCCATGGTCGGCATCCTCGCCTCCATCCGCCGCCCTGAACTCTTCACTAAGCTCGTCCTAATCGGCGCCTCCCCAAGGTCTACTACTTCCACACTCCACTCTGTTTTCAAACTCTGTTTTCCCCTCTTCTTAAATCTCTTTCCTTTCTTTCAGGTTCCTCAACGACGGCGACTACCATGGTGGGTTCGAGCAGAGCGAGATTGACCGGGTCTTCGCCGCAATGAAGGCCAATTACCAAGCCTGGGTCAACGGCTTCGCCCCTCTCGCCGTCGGTGCCGATGTTCCCGCCGCCGTCCAGGAATTCAGCCGAACGCTCTTCAACATGAGGCCTGACATTTCCCTCTTCGTCTCCAAGGTCATCTTCAGCAGCGATCTCCGGGGAGTCCTCGGCCTCGTCAAAGTCCCCTGTTGCATACTTCAAACCGCCCAAGACGTGTCCGTTCCAGCCTCTGTTGCCATCTACCTGAGAGACCACCTCGGCGGCCGGAACACCGTGGAGATGCTGGACACCGAAGGCCACCTGCCCCATCTCAGTGCCCCTCAGCTACTCGTCCGCAAACTCCGGCGTGCCCTTGCTCGGTGAATCTCTTCTCTGACTGGCCCCACCGCCATTACACGGATTTAATTATATAAAAGAATTTAATTTTCCTTTCTGGGGGTTTCGGTGGCGTGGGTGTGGTGGTTGTATTAGACAATTATACCCTTCCGCCAAGTTTGATGGACGATCAGTCGCTGGAAATGGAAGAAATCGAGTGGTCCATAATGAGACACGTGGGCGAATAAATATGTGGAAGCTAGTTAGTCTTTCCATATGTAAAAGGATAAGAATTCTCCACGTCAACTCCACGTGATCATGTATCCTATCGTCCCACCCCATATCTTTACTTCTTTTACTTCTTTGCTGTTTTCTTTAACCTTTTTTTTTTTTACCCTTACGCTAAGAAATAAATTCGGGATGATTTTCATTTTTTTACTTTTAATGCCACCAAATGAGTAGGGATTTTTAATCTCCTATTGGCCGCTACTTTCTTATTTAAATATTTGAAAGCCACATTATTCATTTCTAAATCAATCAAACAACATTTTAAATTAATTGAGCCCTTACCCTTAAATTATTGATGAAAATAGAATTTATATAAATGGGGAAATCTATGATGAAATGAAAGGAGGATTAAGTTTGAAAGCGTGAGAGATGAAGAAACTGTTGTTGGTAATGCCATGTGCACGAGTGTCGGTGCACGAGCGTGCGCATGTGTATGAATCAACTCAAATTTCCTTACTAATCAAACCAAACCGCTTCATTCAATTCTTTTGTACTACTAGTTTGTCATCATCCTTATAAGGATATTTAAAAGAAGTAACCTTCAAGATATTTTTTTAACAATGAATCTCACAACTTGAGCCACCCTAGGTCATTTAATCCAACCTAACCCATCACCTTCATCGGCTCGGCCCAATATATCTGTTAATCCTGGCTTGTGAACTTTATGGACCATAAGTAGTTGGGCCTTTAGCCCGCAAAAAGTAGGCTGACTGAATCCCACTCCAGCCCATATCATCAATAATTGTTCGAATACAACAAATTACCCTTATGTAGGGATAGAGAGAACCAAATTAATAATTATATAGTTAAAAATGTCAAATTTATGAAAATAAACCTTCAACTCAAATATGTGGCGATTCAAATATATCAAAATGAAATTAAAACATTTTCTATAAATCAACTAATAATCCCAACAAATTCAACTTCAAAAATACTAAAAAGGTAAAGGTCTAGTTTGAATACAATTTGATTTTTTAAAATTAAACTTATAAACATTACTTTTACTATTTTTTCAAAACTTATGTTAATTTTTGAAGATATTGTTTAAAAAATTAACTAAGAATGTTATTTGAAGAAAAATGAAAATTATTGTATAAAAATTAAGAAGAAAAAAAAGCATAATTTTAGAAGTCCGATAATATAGGATATTGACTTGAGAGTTTTGAAAAAGGATGGTGGAATGAATGATGAGTATGTAGAGTTGGGAGTGGTCAACTCTGATGGCTATTTTCATTTGACTGCTTCCCAAGCAATTCATATTTCATTGTCCTCTTTTATTGTGTATTATTTTATTGAATAAAGTGATTTTTGTCCATTTTTTAAAAACTTGCACAATAATAGAAACAAATTATAAAGACGAAAGGCGCGTCGACACATTTGACTCGCTCAATTCCTCCCTTTTCCCCATTGGCCATAACCATTGGGCTCTTGTTTTTCCATTAGATGGACTCCACCCTTTACTAAGTTTTCAGCCGATTTACTTTTAAAGGGATGGGAAGATAATTATACTCACTTCTATATATATATATATATATTCATTCAGATAGACTGAACTTATATGAGCTAAAAAAACATCATTGATTTAAAAATAAAAAACATTATCTCCATGTAGAGACTTTTGAAAAAATTAATTTTATTCTGGAGATTCTTGGTTCAATCAAAACAAGAGCACGGATCATAGTTGCTCTTATGGAGGAAGGATATTGACAAGGCTATCTAGATAGAGCAAGAATGCAGCTCGTTAAATTCCTTTATTTCAAAATATGAGATTTTTTTTTTTTTTTTTTTTTTTTTTTTTTTTTTNTGAATTGTTAACATTAATTGACTAAATTATATCTCACTCCAATTTCACATGTTAGAAATTAAAAATAATAATAATAATAACAAAAAAAATTATTATGAACTTTCGAATATGAATATCGGTAAAAAGCTTTTTGAATGAAACAAAAATAAAGTCATGAAAACTTAATATCATCGTAATATTGTAAAGATATATAGATGGTCCATGGTCCATTATTCCTAAAATAAGGTTGACTTAGTACCTATGGCATATGGCATAGATAGATAGGTGACCAAATAATAACATTGACCGAGACATACACATCCTAATCCTAGTCTTTGTTGCCAGTCTTTTATATTTACATTTATTGTATTTAAACTTTTTATTAAATGATTAAAAAACAAATTAATGGATAACAAGAACTATAATGGCTCCTTTCCCTCTTTTTTTTAAATACAAAAATTAGGTACTTGAACAAAATGTTTAAATGTTGGAGACATCTAAAAAAAAAGAAAAAAAAATCTGATTAGGTTGGATATGCATAAATTCTGCAATATATATTTTATTGGATGAAAAAATGAGAATTCAAATCTCTATTGAGATATGGGTTTAAAAAAAAGAAAGAATGTAATTAAGGTTAAAATATGTAAATTTTTTGGGAATGGTGGAGTGGAGTTGGAAGTGTCAAATGGTTGAAAAGACCCAAAGAAATGGTAGAATTCAACCGCTAAATGTGTTTGGACCTAAAGTCCTAATATTCTACATATTTTTTATTTACTTTTCCAAAGTATGTGAAAGGAAAGCTCTACCAATGTGCTTCAAATCAAGTGGGCTTATAGTTTATTTACGATTAATTAAGTGGCCTACTACTTTATTCTACTTATTTTTCACTTTATTTTTTTGCCATCCAATTTCTAGATAATAATATATATGTATTAAATGTCTTATTTAAACCATGAATTAGATTTAGGAACATTAGAGGAGAGAAGTAGAGGTAGACAAGAGAGTAATGGTGTAGGGCTAAATTTGTTTCTCATAATAATTGAATTTCTCTCCAAACCATTCAAAAAAGTTTCCATTTCAAGACATTGGATCCAATGCCTATTTACCAATCGTAGGAATTTTGTTTGGTTTGGTTTGATTTGATTTGATGTAATACACAAATTTTGAGCCAATCACTGATTCACACATGCACCGATGCTCGGGCGACCAACTTGATTGTCTGAACGAACCAAAATAGTCACAATAATTAAATAGATTTTTCAATTTGGCCGAGAGAGAGGGAAAATAAAGTAAAGGACATTATGATGAGGAGGCTTCCCATGTTTGGTTCATGAGGCACACCATACATGTGCCCCATGTGGAGGATATAACTAACAATTTACATTCATTCTTCAATAATTTTCCTTATAAAATAAACATATCTTATCATATGGTATAAAATTGATAATGTTTTTAAGAAAAAAACGATACTAAAGCTAAATTTTGTTAAAATTTGTGAGTTTTGCCAAAATTATTGTGTAATTAGTTTATGCATTAATAATATTTAATTATTATGTAACGTTTTCATGATAATAAAAAGATTGGACGCTAAATTGAAACGGTAAGGTAAAAGTAGGTCATCAGCCGTCAAGGTGGGGGTCCTCGATGACGACATGTTGGTCTCTGTATTGTATTGACCCAAGGATGTCCACTCACTCATTATACCACACGTCGCCATTACCATTCTCCTTTTCTCCTTCGATTCAATCATCATTCATCAATACAATACCTCTGCCTCTAAATGCTACACCTACTTGTCGGCTACTGTTCTTGTTCTATTTCACTCTTATACCAATTAAATCCTTAAAACATTTACTTTCATTTTTCCTATTTTTTTTAATATATGCATATGCATAATTAAAATACATCCAACCGGGTTGTCTTTAAATAACCTATATCATTGCACCCGAAGCACGCTAACCCGTGGACTCTATTATTTTTATTATTATTATTTTATAAAAGCGAATAAAATAAGAATGCCCACCACCGATACAGCCATCTTTTTTTAAAAAATTAAAAATTAAAAATTAAAAATTAAAAACAAAAACTTGGGTTTGCCTCTTTTCTTCTTCCTTTATTCAGATTTCAAAGGAAAGAAAGAGATGGAATATTAGGGTTGTGGGTGGGTTGCCCTTTCTTTATTCCATTTACACGTATTATAAAATAAAGCTTTCAAATTATTAAGAAAAAAAGAAAGTAGCTCAAAACTCGGATCAATATATCACAACACAAACATTAAAGAACAGAAAAAGTTGGAAAATATATATATATATATTTACAAACAAAAACCTCTCTCCACTCATCTCTTTCCCTTTCTTTTTTTGGTTTTTGGTTTTTGTGTGTTGGGGGTAATTGAGATGTCTTGTTGTGTGGGGGGTTGCATCGTCCACGTGGCCGGAACAAAAATTAGACAGACACATTTGAGGTGGTGGCAGCGTAGTTGCCGGATCTCGGTTGCCGTAGCAGCTCTATCAGTTTCTCCGCCTGTTCCCAATTTCACCAACAAAAATAACCAATTCTTTCAGTTCACAAATTCAATCCCATTCATATTCATATAATCAAGTCTACGCATTAACATTTTGCACCAACTCTGGGTGATGGGATATGAAAGTATTGAATATGAATGAACACTAATAAAATTGACGTTTTTAAAAGTTGGATACGACACTATAAATTTGAGTTTAAAACGGAGGCACCCAACCAATAATCACTCACATTTTTAATGTCTTTGTTTATTTACTTTTTAAAAAGTAAAATTAATATTTTTTTTTATAAATAAAAAAATAGAGCTAGGAAGCAGACTGACGTGGCCGAACAGCGTTCTCTTCCACCTCAAAAACCAAATCCCATTTATTTTTTTCTTTGGCTTAGAACCCATTGTTTCTTTTTTAAATTAGGAAAAAGAAAATTGAAATGCCATGTCAGTTGTGCCAATTGGCCGGCATGAGAATAACAGACGGAGGTTTCGGCCGGGAATCCGTACCTTTTGCTTGGCGCGATTCGTGCCAGACTGTGACAAGGCGACTAGCGGTGGAATTGCTCCTTCACGAGCTACCATTGTACGGTAAAGGACACTTTCCTCGCAAATCTGCAGCAAAATCACCGCCGCGATCTCCTTCTGCCGCTGCGTTCCGTCCTCCACTAATTCCACCAGTACTGGGATTCCGCCCTCGTCTACCAGAGCCGTTCTTGCCTCCGACATCGATACCAACACGCTCAACACGAACGCTGACTTGTCCACCATGTTTGACCCGAAATCGGCCATCAATTCCACTAGCGGCCTCATGATTCCTGCTTTCACCGCTCTGATTTTGTTCTCCTTAACCGAGCACAGCGAATACAGAGCCGTCGATGCATCCTTCTTTCCGCGAAAGCCACCGTTGCCCAATAGATTCACCAGAAGTGGAATCGCTCCTGACCGTCCGATTGCTATCTTGTTCTCTTCCATTTGCGAAAGCCGCAGTAAAGCACAAGCGGCGTTCTCCTTCGCCGTTGAAGTTCCGGACATGAGAGCTCTAACCAGAGGCTTAATCGCACCAGACGCTGCTATCAGCTCCTTGTTCTCGTCGTTCAGCGACAGATTCAAAATCGCCGTCACGCCGTACTCTTGAAGCTGAGGATCCGTACACGATATCAGCGAAATCAACGGCCTCACCGCACCGGCTTTCGCGATCCTTAATCGATTCTCGGGTTTGTTCTTGGCGAGGAGTCTGATCTCCATGGCCGCCTGTTTCTGCTCGTCAACCGAACAGGACTCGAGGTCCAACACAAGCTGCTGAATTAGCTCGTCGGAGTTATCAGAAGCACAAGAAATCAAAAGGCGGCGACTCTGGGACGACGCCATCGGGAACTCCCCGGATCTATCGCTGTTACAGTCGCTAAAAGCCCCAGAAGTATCGCCGTTGGTGAGATCATCAAAGCTCCGCCCCATGTAAGCAAAATTGACGGGATTCTCCGTCCCCATCTCCAGAATTGAACAAAATCCCCTGCCTGTCTCAACACATAAAAGGAAAAGAAGAAACCCAGGGCAAGATATGAACCAGAAATTAAAAAGAAACTCAAAAGGAGAAAGAAATAGGAAGAAATCCTGGAAATTCCAATATCCAATAAGGAATAATGTTGATGGAGAGTTGGCGGTTTGAGTTGTTCGAGTCAAGAAAAAGAGGAGACTGGATGGCTGAGTTATGGGCGAGTCTGGAACTCGGAGGTTTCAGAGGGCTTTGGGGGGAGGGGGGAAGGGGGGATTTATAAAGGGACAACCGAGAGGGAACACCTGGACTGAGTCTGGGGCAGCGGGTTGACACGTGCAGAAGGAAGCACGTGCGAGAGGGAGAGAGATGGCGTCTTTAAACGCGTGCGTAGAAGGTTGGTTAATCGAGGTAATTGGGTTGTGGAAGGCCAGCCACTTTTGTTCGGTCCATCACTTTGAAACCATTCGACTTATATATAATCAATTTTTTAATTTCATCCTTCCAACTCTTACCGTTACACAATTCTTCAAATAAGAAGAAAAAGTTGCTAAATTTGTTACAAATTTTAGAGAAGTTGAATAATTAATGGTGAACACTTGGATAATACCAATAATGTTTGGTTTAGAATCTCTAGACATTTAATCATAAAAAATCAAACTCTATTTATTATATCTAAAAATCCATTAAATATCTAAAAAAATAATTCTTTCCTCGCAATATTACCATCTCTTCGTTATCCAATTGAACAGCCCTCCACTTACCCGAAAAAACAAATAAAAATCCATTAAATATGAAATTGTTAAATAAATGGTGCACTTTATGGCAAAACATATACGAATAAAATTAATGATGCTGATGGCACATAAGAAAACAAAACAAAACAAACCAGGAAAAAAACATCAAGGCTAATAGATAATGGAATATTATCAAACATGAAAATGTAAGTGGGTCTAAAAAAAATTTCAAATCGTTCAATATTGTCATATTTAATTTAATACATCACTTTTGAAGTATGTTATTTATCTTTAATGATTAAATAAAATTATTTTTAGTTTTTTTGTAATTAAAGAAAAAGATAGATAAAAGACATGAATCATAGAATAATTAAAGCACTTGGGCAAATTAAAAGTTGGAATATTTTCGGTTACTGAAATAATTCAACATAACAATATTCATATAAAAGAAGAGTGGGCTTATCTTTTTATTTTTTATTTTCTTAAAATACAATGGAATGTTGAGCATGATGCATGGGATTGCTTGTGCTCCAATAAAAGAATCCTCCCTTTAATCACTTCCTCTTTTCCTTTAGAAAATACTTTTTAAAAAATGTAATTATATATATATTAAAAGATTTCTTCCTGAAAATAACATAAACGCCTCTTACCCTATACAAAACTTGGAGATTATAAAAAGAGTGGCCGTAAAATATAACGAAGATTAAAAATTTCACACCAAGTATGAATGTCAAAGATATTTTTATCATTACCCAATTATTTTTGACTTTTTTATTTTTATTTTTTTAATCATTTATTATTTTAATCTATTTTTCATTTTTGTTGGAGAAGCCATTTTCTATCATTTTTTTAATACATATTCTGACTTCGCCCATTCAAAAACCAGCTCCAAAAAGACAACAAGAATTTAAAACTATTAAATTCTAATTTAAGCACCAAAAAAATAAAAATAAAAACAAAAAAACAATTGTAATATGATACTAAGGGTGGAAGAAGGCCTCATAATTGATATAATTTATGTAATATATATCTTTATGAGATGAATGAAGAGCTAAGATCCACTAACTTTGCAGATAAAGATTTAATAAATTCTTTCCCTATTAAGAGTTCCATATTTTATTGTAAAAACATAAAACTTAAATAAATGGATATTTAGTTGGTTATAATTTGTATATGTTTATAGAAGGGTTTGTTGCTGATTTATATATATTATTCAATTGATGTAACAACATGTATTATGTCACAAAATTTTGAATAACTATTTGTTTACAGCATTATAGAATTTATATTGTATTATATTAAAAAAATAATTTTAACAAATGGAATGAGTTTATCTCATTTCATTATCATTTAAATATTTTTTTAACCTTTAATCTAATTTTTTTAACATAGTGGTTAATGCTTAAAAGTCTCTTTTGATTCATAGATTAGGTTTTGAAGGTTCAATCCAAATACCTCTGTTTTTCTTTCTTCTTCTTCAAGAATTTACCTAATAAGGAAATAATCACATGTCATGCAGGTATATGTTAGTTCCAATGCGACCTCAGGCCGCCCACCACGGCCACCACTATGGGACTTTGAACTCTATGTCCACCTCCGACCTCCACCCAATTCAGATAACCGAAAACCACGTCACTTTCTCTTTTAACGCTAACATGGCCTCTAATTTTCAGCTTAAAACTCAAATTTTGATTCTTCCTCTTGAATTTCAGCTTCTTCGGTTCCACTGTCACTACAAGCCCCTTCATGGGTGTCATCTTTGCTCTGTACGTTGCTCCCTTCTCTCCTATATTGGTGACCCTCCTCTTAAATTCTCTTGAGATTTCTGTTCTTCCTGTCTCTGAATCACTAGCATTCACAGTTATGATAAAAGAAGGGTAGTTCAAGTCTAACGACGGCTTCTCGCAATCGTTCGAGGTCGATCGAGTGATTGTTTGGATTTGGTTTTTGGTGTAGTTTAATGCACAGATAAGGTTTGTATAGTCTTCGATTCCCATGTCATAAATCAATCCCGGGTCAATCGCTTTGTTGGGATTGACATGCCCGGACCCCATGGCTAAAGGAGTAGCTACTTTGTTCTTGTTGCCAAGGTCTTTGATCAATGTTTGTGTATTGTCGACAATATCGGCCGTGGTCATCATTGCCGACCGAATTGCTGCGGGGCTCCACCCAGGGTGTGCACCCTTGAGAAGGGCTGCAACTCCTGCGGCATGTGGGCAAGCCATAGAAGTCCCTGATAATACATTAAACTTGCTGTAAATTGGCCTTGAGTACACATCTGTGGCTGCCACGTTCTGTGGCCATGAAGCTAAAATGGCATCACCAGGCGCCATAATGTCAGGCTTCAACACAAAGGGGCAGCTCTCTGATGGCCCTCTTGAGCTGTAACGCGCCACACTCGGTGCGGGCTTTGTCCCTATTATTGTCTTGTGGAAATTCACCCTTGCTTTTGGGTTAGAGCTTCTGTTGATGTAATCTTTTAAGACATTTCCATGATATGCGTTGAGGAAAATAGAAGGGAATGAAGTTTGGATTAAGTTATCCCAATCGGAGATATTGGAGATGAAGACTCCTACGGCAATTTTGGCACTTTGAACATTATCAACTTGTAAATCTAAGGAGTACTCATCACTATCTTCACATACCACAATCTTAAATCCAACTCTTTTGAGTTTCTTCAAATTGTGACATTGCCCCATGAAGAAAATGGGGAGTGGAGACAAAGCTATGGCTGAGTTCAAAGGAAATAAAGATGATCCCAAAACAGAAACTCCATTGGTAAGTGTAATTGTACCTCCAAAGTCACGGTCCATTGTGCCTGCTGCAACATTTAAAACCCAAGGAGCTCCACTATGTACTGTCCCAAACTGAGGCCCCTTATTTCCAGCGGATGTGGCTACAAAAATACCTCTTTCCATGGCGGCGAAGGTGGCTATAGCAACAGGGTCTTCGTACAGAGGAACTCTGTCGATGCCGAGCGACAGTGCTATCACATCGACACCGTCTGAAATTGCCTGATCAATTGCAGCTATTACATCTGATACAACATTACCCTCTTTCCATATGGCCTTGTATATTGCCACTCGTGCTCGTGGAGCCACGCCTCTTGCAGTTCCCTGACCATAACCGAAAAAGGATGCCTCTTTAACGTAACTACCTGCAGCAGTGGTGGAGGTATGAGTTCCATGACCGTTGGTGTCGCGTGTGGAGTTCATAGATATGGTTACATTGGGAAACTTGGCGATTAGTCCTTTGTTAAAGAACCTACCTCCAATCAGCTTCTTGTTGCACAATGAAGCATTGAAATGGGTGCCACTCTCGCATTCTCCTTTCCATCTAGATGGAATTTTAGAGATCCCATCGTCATTAAAGCTCTCGCTTTCAGGCCAAACTCCAGTATCCACAAACCCGATTATAACATCACTGCCATAATTCGAGATCGGCAAGAGACCCGAGTTGGGGCTTAGAGCGAGGAAGTTAGAGGAGTGAGTTGTGTCAGCACGAACCGATGAATCTCGTACAGATGAAACATAGCCAGGAGAGTTTTTTAAAGCGTCAAGCTGGGATGGGGTGAGATTTGCAGTGAATCCATTGATGGCGTGCTTGTAACAATGGATCAATTTGGAAGGCAAAGAGGAGGAAGAAGAAGTTGTTGTCCGAAGAGGAGAGGTATCTAGAAGAACAGAGGAAAGGGTGGCAGAGTACCAGCTATGGTGGGTAGCAAAGGGTTTAGGCATGGCGGCTAAGTCCATATGGACGATGTAGTTATCAGTTTCTGTCACGGTGGAGCGCGCCAAAAAGATGACCATCAAAGAAATCCAGAAGAACATGCGCATATGAGCTGCCATTGATGATCAATATGGTTAACCTTCTGCAAGAGATATATATATATATATATATATATATAATCAATTACTTCTACTTGTTTCTATTCTATTTTCTTGAAGTAGGACCCACACATATCCTTCCCCCAATCAACCACTCAAATTAACCATTTTGAATTTGTTAAATATGTATTAGATAAAAATATAAAAACAAAATAAAAGTTTAGAAAAGTACAAATAAAAAATTTGAAATTTTGAAATTTTTTGAGACGTTTGAAAATTCAAAAGCTTAATAAATACGAATCCAAAAATTTATAAACCTGTTATTTAACTATTTATTTTTTTCAGACGATTAATATGGAAAACATGGTGGCAATGACGGAATCGGAAAAGTTACAGGGTTGTTTTGTTGCAGTATTGGGTCGAAAGTCTTAGGATTTTATTGGGATAAAGTGCGTCAATTAATCGCCCAAAAGTCTTGGGCTTTTAACGGAATAAAGTGGGTCAATTAATGGGCCGACCATCTTTGGGCTTTTATTAAGATAAGATGGGTCAACTAATGGGCCAAAAGTCCTGGGCTTCTATCGGGATAAAGTAGGTCAATTAATGGGCCAACCAATGGACCGAAAATCATGGGCTTTTATCGGGATAGTGGGTCAATTTATAAGCCCAAAGTCCTGGGCTTTTATCGGGATAAAGTGGGTCAAATAATGGGCCGAAATTCTTGGGCTTTTATCGATATAAAATGGGTAAATTAATGGCCGAAAGTTTTGGGCTTTTATCGATATAAAATTGGTAAATTAATGGGCCAAAAGTCTTGGGCGTTGATGATATAAAACGGGTCAATTAATGGGCCCAAAGTCTTAGGCTTTTATCGATATAAATGCGTCAATTAATGGGCCGAAAGTCTTGGGCTTTGATCGACATTAAATGGTCAACTAATGGCCCGAAAGTATTGGGCTTTTATCGGAATAAAATGAATCAATTAATGGGCTGAAAGTCTTGGGCTTTTATGGGGATAAAATGGGTCAATTCATGGGCCGAAAGTCTTGGGCTCTTATCGGGATAAAGTGGGTCAATTAATGGGCCAAAAGTCTTGGGCTTTTATCGATATAAAATGGGTAAATTAATGGGCCGAAGGTCTTGGGGTTTTATCCATATAAAATGGGTAAATTAATAGGCCGAAAGTCTTGGGCTTTTATGATATAAAATGGGTGAATTAATGGGCCGAAAGTCTGGGGCTTTTATCGATAAAAATTGGAAAATTAATGAGCCGAAAGTCTTGGGCTTTTCTGATATAAAATGGGTCCATTAATGGGCCGAAAGTCTTGGGCTTTTATCGATAAAAAATGGATCAACCAATGGGCCGAAAGTCTTGAGCTTTTATCGATATTAAATGGTCAACTAATCGGCCGAAAGTCTTCGGCTTTTATCGGGATAAAGTGAGTCAATTAACGGGCTGAACGTCTTAGGCTTTTATAGGGATCAAATGGGTCAATTCATGGGCCGAAAGCCTTGGTATTTTATCGGGATAAAGTGGGTCAATTAATGGGCCGAAAGTCTTGGGCTTTTATCGATTCAAAATGGGTAAATTAATGGGGCGGAAGTCTTGGGCTTTTATCGATATAAATTGGGTAAATTAATGGGCCAGAGGTGGGTCATTTAATGGGCCGAAAGTCTTCGGCTTTTATCGGAAAAGTGGGTCAATTAATGGGCCGAAGGTGTTGGGCTTTCATTGGGATAAATGGATCAGTTAATGGGCCGAATTACTTGGGCTTTTATCGGGATAAAGTGCGTCAATTATTGGGTTTTTTCGGGATAAGATGGGTCAATGAAATTTAAAGTTCTGTCCTCTTGTTTCTAAACTTGACCACATATCATAATAAACAAAGCTTTTTTCGTTACTAATTTAGCTACGATGTTGTAAGAATAGATTACGAATGCCATATTTCCGAAAAACATATGAAAGTATGTTTTGGCGTACAGTTTGTGGGGGCAATAAATTAAACAGATGAAGAAAGGCCCACCTTAGCATCTGCTTGGAAATGACGCATCTGGCTGTCATTATGGGTGTTGTTGCATTAATGGCATCTAAGTTCGTAAAACCTGCTTAATTTTTTAGCCAACTCTTGCTGACCCAAACATTCATCAGCCGAACATTTTTCCGTTTTTGTATAATTTGTATTCAAATTGTACAAGAAGAACATAGATTGCAAAAATGTAAGTTTGATGAACTGATTTTCGGCTTGCTGAGTTCAACTTGAATAGATACATATCATAGATTAAAATGTTGGGTAATCAAATCCTTGAGCCATGCCAAATGGATAGTGTCTGTAGAAAAGGCTGAGCGCTGGCAGATTCAAGAACTCCCTTAGACGAATAAATCAGGCAGATGCGTACAACTGTGGCACAAAAGAGAACCACCTGAAACCACAGCTCCATCTCTCCGGTAGAGAAGGGCATTTGGGAACCCAATGCCATGATCTCCTGCAAAATCTGTAATACAAAATCTCCGGCCAAGTGTAGCAACAAACACAGATGGTTCCTTGATGCCAAAAGCAATACACATGCTCGTAATTGTGGTAGCAAATCGACATGAACTTCTTGCAAAACATCTGTGGCACACTTTCAACTTCCGCCCAATTCCCCTCTTCCGATAACTCCCATAATCTCAGCCTCCTCGAGATCCCATTCCTCCCTGTTCCACCGATCATGTACAGTTTCCTATCTCCATCGCTCACTAATCTAACAAACGTCAGCTCCTCAGGCATTACAATATCGGTTACCTCCCACTCGCCACTATCCAAATCGAAGGAAACAATAGAAAATGGTTTTGGCGTAACAAAATACAAATGGCCATTATAGCACGCTGCTTCTTGGCGATGATTATCCCCGAGAATCGCCTCGAAATTGTTGAATTTTCGCCACCAGTGATCCCTGGAATCGAAAACCAAAGCCGAATCAGCGAAGAGCGTGAAAATCTTGTACCCTAGGGGTACGGACACCAACGTGAGCAGCTCGAATCTGAATGGATGATACGGAAACTCGATCAGTCTCGACGATTTGGTCAAGAAATTGCAGACAACGAAGGAGCACGAATTGCGAAGAGAGAAACAAGCGAGGCCGTCAGCTATGGAAAGAAGAGCAGTAGAAGGAGTAGCGGAAAGAAGAGCAGTAGAAGGAGTAGCGGAAAGAAGCGGAACGGAAAGAGAGAGCGGCAATCTCCGCCAAGTGCCGAGAGCAGAGTCGTACAGAGGAAACTGACTGAAACATTGAGGATGCGCCAGCAAGAGGAAGGACGAGAAAGATGAATCGGAATGCTTAGAGACGAAACAAGGAGAATGCAATAGGGAATCGAAACGCTTGCAAGTCGATCTCAGGCTGAAATAGGTTCTGAGAGGGAGAAAAGAGAGTACGTGATCGAGGAGTTCAGGAGGTAGTCGGCTCCAGATTCCGGGATCCATTTCCGGCAAGTAACAGCTTTCCGATGAAGAAATAATGCATTTCTGCTTGGCAGCGGCGACGGTGAATCCACTGAACTTGGAGAAATATTTAAAGCTTCTGGATTTTTCGCTCATTTTCATATCCGTAATCCTGAAAAACGCAGTTACGGAAACGGAGGTATGAAGATGACAAAGCGGCACAATGGCGCTGCCTTTATACTTGTAATCCGGGCCCACGTCGTAGCGAACTGGAGCTCAAAGATAACGGCATCTTTATCATCTTATCAACTTTATAAAAACGTTGGACAGAAATACCATAAATATCTATAACAATTAGCTTCTTATGATATTTTAATATTTTTAAAAAATTCATTAATTACTAGATTTGAGCAAGGTATTTTAATATTTTAAATAGTTTCTAAATTTTGTTAGATAAAGTATATTTTTATCTATCACAAAGTCATTTTAAACTTACTAAACGATTTGGTTTAAGGTGGTAGGCTAGCAATGATATTGCAAAAGAAAGTAATATATTTAATTATGCATGTAAATACTGTCATATTTTATGGAAATAAATGGAATTGTCATAAAATTAATTATCACAAACAATGAACTAATCCAAACCAATCTAAAAAAGAGGATACAAATTAAGCACAAATCGTTAACAATAATTTGTTTTCAATTAATTGAATTGAGAGTATTTATTATGTTATTAATAAATTAATCAAGGTTTTAATGCATACTTAATTACATAATTGATATATATATATACACCCACGCATTAATGGCATTAATCAAATTAAAGTATATATTTTTAATAGGTGAATTATAATCTACACATTCCACCTTGTCATCGCCACGACGCCCCAGCCCCCTATCAAACGATTGCAGCAACATGGGCTCCCCCTTCCAGTAGACGGCCGCTTGCAGTGAAGCTAGTGGGGTGAACAGTGGACGTAGGCTGTGGCTGAACCAAAACTATGAGACTGACAACTATACATAACCGAAGCTGACAATATCGACTATCGGTGTATTTGGACTGTTACCGTCCTCGTATCTCTCATTTTAGCTTGCTCCAAACCAAAAAAAAAATGGAGCTCTTTGTCTGATACTGCTTGCTATGCTATATTTGAGGCAACTCTGAGGTTGATGGCAAAGTCGAGAGCTCCTATATTCTCGGCGTGACATTGGCTCAAAAGTTGAGCTCGGTTGCAGTTGTAGAGCCCTTTCTGTCGCAAGTAATATATTTAAGTACTATATATATTCCCCTCTGGATTCAAATGGGAGGGGAAACTATTGTTTATACATGGTGAATACATGGTCAATTATTCCCCTTTCGTTTGTCCAATTAAACAAAGGCAGAAATTGCTTACTTCTGCTTCCTCTCTGTCACTCCGTAGACGCATGCCTACAAGTTGCTCGCCACGGCTACCTGACCTCTAAAACTTCAACTGAGTTTCAATTATTAGTTTGTACTAGATTAAAAAAATATTAAAGTTTTCTCAATGTATACTTTTTTTTTTTTTAATATCGTTAACGGCCTCGTGTCCCTCTCTCGTCTGTACGTTGTTACTGGGGTAGCACGCTGCTTCTCTTTCCAAAGAAAAAAAGCTGGCCGGGATTATAATGTCAGATTATAGAAGAGACCCAAGTCGATAAACGAAAGGTAGACAGCCAAACCCAAGATGCTGCAGGTTTGCATGCTAAGCTACCAGGGCAACTTCAACGTCACTGGAGTACTAGTTCGGTAGACAGCCAAACCCAAGATGCTGCAGCTGTACCAATTCGGTAGAGATGAGTTCCGGGACGCCACATTTCATATTTCAACCTGGGCTGCCCAACACGGACTTAGGATGTTGATATATAGCTGATAAAGAATAAAATCAAATCTGTTCATTTACAAACAATAGGACACGTGGACAAAGTTGGCCCATTCACAGTTTGACCAGGGTTATTATAGCTTATTCAATTATTATAGGTCCATGGACGGTCGAAACCAAACTTCAGATCCTTACAAGAAGCATTGTTACGTAACCAATTCGTGAAAAAAATTATCATATATACTAAAAAATATATATCTATAAACATAGTAGATTGTTATATATGTTAAAGTTATATATTATTTGTTAGACGACCACGACTCTCCACAATGGTACGATATTGTCCACTTTGAGTATAAGCTCTCATGGCTTTGCTTTGGGTTTTATCTGGCCTCATCCCAATGGAGTTAGTATTTCTCACTTATAAACCCATGATCATTCCCTAAATTAGTCGATGTGGGACTTCCATCATCCAACATTATTAACCTCAATGTTAGACGAACGACTCTCCACAATGGTATGATATTGTCCACTCTGAGCATAAGCTCTCATGACTTTGCTTTGGGTAACCAATTCGTGAAAAAAATGATCATATACACTAAAAACAATATATCTATAAACACAGTAGATTGGTATATATGTTAAAGTTATATATTATTGACCTCAATGTTAGACGAACACGACTCTCCACAATGGTATGATGTTGTCCACTTTGAGCATAAGCTCTCATGGCCTTGCTTTGTGCTTCTCCAAAAGACTTCATATCAATGGAGTTAGTATTCATCACTTATAACCCATGATCCTTCCCTAAATTAGCGGAGGTGGGACTTTCATAATCCACACTTAATATTTTTATTGATTTGAAAAGTTTAAAATATTAATGTAATTTTTGGAAGTTAAAAACTAATTTTGAAATAAATATGAACTATATTTTTTTAGAAGTTTAAATATTAATACAACTTTTAAAAGAAGTAGAGAATTTTTAAAATGAAGTATAAACTTCAAATATATTTTCTCTAATTTATCTAAAGGATACTTGAACTCGGTCGAAGAGGATCCCTCTTTCGACCCGCGAAAGACCATATAACCTTTCGAGTCTACACGTCGATTTTGAAGTTTTGGAGCCAAAATGGCCGCGGCAACGTTGATGAGAAAAATAGGTTCGGCTATTAACGAAGCGGCTATCGGAAGCCGCATCTCCAGCGGATGGTACGACCCTCACATGGCGGCTGCTTCTCGCGCTGTCGTCGAACGAATTCCACTAGTCGATTTTGTTCTCGAAGTTAGAGATGCTAGGGTATGCAAGCTCCTACTATTTTTTACTCGCTTCATTGCATGTTGTTTGATTTCGTATTGACATTTCAAGTGTTCGTTGAAATGTCTTCTCAATTCGTAGCTTTGGTACATCTATTTGTGACCTTCTTAGGTTCAATCCTTTCGGAAACCTGGATTTGTTTATTCCTATATGTGGTGTTTCGGTTCGTCTTCGGTAAAATTATATACGAACAATGAAGTTGTAACGAAGATGAATGATTACGTTTATTATTCTGGAGGGAAAGAATCACTGAAAATATTTGACTATTCCTCTCGGTGTTATTGCTTTGTTTTGTTATGTTTTCAGGTTCCGAAGACGTCTGAATATGAACTCATGAAAAATTATCCACCATCATCAAAACGAATCATTATATTGAACAAGACGGACCTGGCGGATCGATCACAAACAGAGGTTCGGAACTTCTGTAACTTCCGTGATTTTCGGTCATTTTAGCTTAGCTTTTACTCCGGGCGTTACTTTCAAGTCTTCATGTGATATGCTTCTGATGTCTATCTCCTAGTTTTTTTAAGAACACAATAATGACAATCTTGTGGGATATTTGGGGGAGAGAAGAGCATAAGATACGAATGGAATATCTGTGGAATGGAAGTTATCGTTTGTCCAAGTTACAATCAATGATCGCCCAGGGGTTTTATAATTTTTCATTGTTATGATTTTCACATATCTAAGAGTTTTTTTTTTTCCCCTTTTGGTTTAAGTCGGATCCCCAGTCACTTACTTGACCTTGCGATTTTCTTTGGATAGAAATAATTATTTATTTCTTATGAAAAGAAAGAATTACAATACAGTATATGAAAGAGATTTGTACTTAGCTAACATTTTACACCGTCGACATACCATTTATGAGGTGATTTATTCATTTACGACTTGAATCATATTCAAAATGATTTATCAGTCAGTATCTATTTTTTCACATGTTTATACTTCACTCTATCAATAGGCCTGGACCCGATTTTTTGAAGATCACAACTGCATCTCTTATGGCGTTAATTCCCATAATAAAGAGAATATTAGGGAGGTAAAGAACTAAGGTGTAATCTTTTTGTGTTCATTTTGCTATCTTGTTTGAGCTACTTATTTTCCTTTTTTTTTCTGGCTTATAAATGATGGTGGCAGCAAGGGTAAGATGTGTTGACAATATGTGCATTTTTTTTTTCTCTAACCTTGTTTTTCATGCAAAATGAAGTGCTTACTAAAGGTAATTTATATTTTCCATTTTGCAATTGATACTTTCTCTCCGTGGGACAATCCATTAGTTGTTTAATCTTTTGAATGGACTTATTTGTTTTTGTCTAATAGCGATTGCCGAATGACGATGGTTCACTTCATACAGTTCTTGACTTTTCTTCAAGCTAGAGTTAGAGAATTGAAGAAGAGCGGTCACTCTAGTCATGCCACCACGATGATGCTGGTTGGAATTCCAAATGTTGGTAAGTCGGCCCTTGCCAACTCTCTGCATCAAATTGGGAGAATTAGTGCAGCAGGTACATATCTTAAATTGTACAGAATTTCAGTTTTCTAGAGCAGTTAATCCTGGAACTGTTTGGATGAATGATGATTGTTATTTATCTAATAACAAAGAATAGCTATTGTGAAATTTTGAAGAACTGCTCACCTCACAGAAAAAGGGAAGTTGAAGAATGCAATAGTGAGTCCGCAGCCTGGTGAAACAAAAAATATCAGCAGCTTGAAGGTATGTCACTTGTCTCCTCAACATTGTAGTAGGCTGTGAAGTTGTCTTACTATCTTCTGGTTACTGACTCAGTTGTTGAGATGTTCATTCAGATTGTTCAAATTTCTAATTGTGGGTAGTCAAGAAAAGATATCAAATCGAACTACTGTTATGAATATCATCTATTCCTTGTAGAAGAAAAGATAACGTGTATTTCATTTTTGCATAAAATTTTGAATTTCGTTTTGAAGTTGCTTTGAATTACAGATAGCTAGTCATCCCAATATTTATGTATTAGACACCCCTGGAATTCTTCCTCCCAAGATTCTCAACATCGAGGTCTGTTCCAAGCTTGCTTTAACAGGTATAGTATTATGTAGCCAATTCATCCATCTTCCTTCGTAAATTATTTAGGGCAGTGAAAGATACTGAAACATGCATATGAAGTGATAAAACATAATTGCATTTTTTAAAATCTAGTGCAACATTTGTGCTAGTTCAAAGACTGAAGATGATTGAGAATCTTGAAACTTTTTTGTTTTTCCTCCAAACTGCAGGGGCAATTAGAGACATCTTAGTCGGGGAGCAAGTAGTAGTACAGTACCTTTTAACTCTTATCAACTCAAGTGATAAATATAAGAAGTGGGGAAATTTGTCTGCCACGGACAGCTTGTTGGAGCGTTCAACTTGCTCAAGTTTAGAGAAACAGAAAAGGGGGTATCCGTCTGATCATACGCAGGTATAAAAGCATTATGCATGTATCCTGAACCTAATTCATGCATGTTTATTTGGCAATTAAAAGTCTACGTAGATGTCTTTACTTTTCACATTGTCTCCCTCTATTATTAGAGAGAGGACACGTGGTTGATATTAGATAAACATGGAGTTACATCTCAAAATGAATTAGCCACAAGAAGAGTAACTCATATATTTTATAAAAATTGTGAGGCATCTTCATCTTTCCAATATGAGATCCTCAACATGCCCCCTCAAGATTGTCCTCTTTTAGTTCTTTATTCTAGGGTCAATCCAATTTCTTTTTTGGACCGAATGCCTTTTGAACTTCGTACACTCTGATACCTATTAGATAAATATGAAGTTTCTTCTCAAAACCAATTGGCAATGAGAGGATTGACTCATATATCTTATAAAGATTGTGAAGTCTTTTTATTAGAGAGCCTCAACAGTTCATTCCTTATTAAAGTAGCTTATTGATTTTAAATTTTTAAGGTTGCCTGTCAAACCAGCGATATGCTTATTATCTGTAATAGAAGTAACTGGTAAGTTAGAAAGTTAACAGCCCGACAGTAGGCTTTAGAACATACTATATTATATACATTTCAAGTTGATGGCAGTGTTGGTAAAATGCCACTGGGCTAAAATGGTTTACTTGGCTGTCCGTGCAGGACATTATTGTAAATGATGTTCGTAGAATTCTCTTTGAGACCATTTCCACTTTTGATGGTAATTTGGAGGATGAAAAGGGCATGGGAAATCTTATTGAGACACAATTGCTTGCTCTGCACAAAGCTTTGCACGTTCCTATGGGTTTTGACAATGATTCTCCTATCAAGGTTGCTTCTAAACTTCTGAATCTTTATCGTACTGGGAGGCTTGGTCGTTACACAATTGATTCTTTACCTAATAATACCTAGTGAACAAAATCTTGTAAAATTATGTTTTTCAAGTGTTATGTCATTGTAACTTTGAACTGAAGGTAGGAGGTTTAAATCTTTAGTCTCACATATTTTTTAAATTTTATATAAAAGATTTTAGTACTATATTATCAATAGTTCTTGTACTGAATTTAATTAAAGAAAGTGTGCTGAAATGTATGAATTTGTTTTTAAAAGTTTAGGGATGAAAAGTTTTTAGTATAGTTTTCGCATTAAATTTTTACAACTACTCAGTCAAAAAAAGGAAAAAAGAAAAAAGAAAGTAACTACTCAGTCAAAAAGATAATTACTCAGTTAGACATTATTGAAATTAGAGGGTGGTTTCTGATTAAAATTTTAATGGCGTCTAACCTGGAAAGTAAGTTATTCAATGAAACCAAAATAATTGAATCGATCTATTGAAAATCTTATTTTATTTATTCTTACTTTTAATGTGAAAGTGGAAGGTTCGAAAATTACTTTATGAAAAATAAGTTTACTTTGAAGCTAGGACAAAAGAACAGCATCTTATAATAGTTGTCAATTTTTTAAAAACAATTTTTTTTTTAAGTAATTCTGGGCTCAGATTTAGCATTTAAAATTAAATCCTCCCTGCCATCAAATTAGAAACTTTTATTGCTGTAAGAAGGTTGTCAGTTTCAACTTCCGAACCTTTCTTTTCTCTGAAATGTACAAAAGAAATCAAGAATATTGAAAATGGAGTGACTTAAAATATGAAGTGAAGTCTAAACCATCGACTCTTTTTTGTCACAATTGTTTCTTACAATGGCATCGAAGTGAAGTGTGAGTGAAGCCTTTGAAACTGATGCTCCATCACGTGAACTGTCAGCGGGACTTGCAATTGCAACCACCTTCCTATACCTCTATGATGGACAGCGCAGATTGCTAGGCCTCTTGGGCCACCTCCAAATCATTATTATAGTGGTAGATTTTCGGTACAAACATAAATTCTTGCTCAATAATAACCCCCCACATAATTTCCTGGCAATAATGGTCCAAGAGCTTCAATCGTGTCATTGTGCATTGTAATTCTACCAAATTTGGGGAAGATGCTGCGCCGATCATCGACAGCTAATGTTCAAAACTAATGGGTTTGTGGGGCTCTCTGTTTTCTTCAAAGCTGTAAGGATTCTGAGTTACAGAGCGCTGGACTGAAGCTCATTTTGTAGAATGTGGGCGCATAGCGACAACTTCAAATCTCAGACCCACTTCTCTTGGTTTTTCTCTCTTTCTCTCTTTCTCGCCTCTTTCGGCCCAAACCATTTGGTGCGCATTAATAATGATCTTCGTTTGTTTTCGAAATGTTGACAAAACTGATTGTGTATCGCCATTTCGCCACAGGGAGCTCTGTCTGAAGAAACCGATTGAGTGGGAGCATTGAAGCGGAGGAGAAATGAGGGCGAAACTTGAATCGCCATTTTAGGCAGTGATCAGTCTATTTCACTGTTTGTGCATCGATTTGTGCTTTTTGACGTCTGGAAACAAAAAGTTGTAAGAAAAGGAAGGAAGTTCAGAGATTAGTCAAAAAGTGATTAGCAACCATAATCCAAGCATACGCCAGATGTTTGTTTAAATGCCCAAGTGATATTTTATTTATTTATCTTTTTACTGGATTCTCGTTCTTAATGCTGCACAGAGATTACTCATTACGCCCATTCGATTCAATCTGACAGGTGGAATATCACGTGCTGTTCATCCTCTGGCTGGTGTTTTCTGCTCCACTGTTTGGAAGGCACTTGGAATTAAACTAATAGGTGAGAAATTGTTGGTGCTTTTTAAAGTATTTTGTGAAAGCTTGATCTATTTTATATGATGATTATCATTAATGGGGTTTGATGTTAGGTCAGTGATTATAATTTCCCCAAATCATAAACTATTATCCAAGTTCTTTTTTCAAATTTCTCTCTGTCGGATAGCATGAATCGAGGTCTTTGCTGCTGAATGTATGTAGAGAATAAATTTACAGTTTCTGCCATCTGGGTTACTTTAATAAATTATAAAGCCACGAACTTTTCAATGAAAAGAATAAAGAAAAATGGAACCCATCAAACCTCAAACAAATGGAGAGAGAGTAAACTGAGGGAATCCATAGGCATCTGCGGCTCTGTCCCTGTAGGCACAAAGCCCTTCCAACATAGACAGACCTTTCTGCACTAATAATGTCATCATACACAAAAAAAGAGGAGAGAAAAGGAAAAGGCCATGTCAAGGTAGCAGCAGATGACTCAGATCTCAAACTCGAAAACCATCTCACATGCTTCGCAATGGATGGTCTTGAATGAAGAAGCTCCAATCGCTTCAGGCTCGGAATAGAAAGGAAGAGACTGGGGAAAGAGTGGAAGTTCTCACGTTGGTGTGTTTCCATTTCAAAATCACGGAGTTTTTGTTTTTTTTTTTGTTTTTTTTTTTGAAGGAATAAGTCCAAAAAGATGCGATGGTCTTCTTGCTCGTGTCGTCCATTTCATCTTCTTTCTTGTTTCCCGCATTTATTGTCTCGTTCTTCTTTGTCATTAATCAAACATTACAGTTTGCCCCTAAGTTTGTATTACTGAGCTTCTATTCCTCCATCGTCTTCCCACTATTTCATTGCAGAATTTGTCCACGCCGTTTCCTATACGGTAAAAGCAAAACAAAGGTCCTTTTTTCCAGTTTACTTTACTCGAAAATCGAATCCTAGAGTTCAAAGACCACTCAACAGTACCCTTTTTGCCCAACGTTTGTATTTCTTAGTCGATTACTCTGTAGAATCGCTAGAATTCGTTCATGATTGAACTTGAATAATTACCTGATATAGTGAATTTCATCGCATTATTAGCAAAGACCATTCTGGAAAAGATGCTGTGCGCTTGTTCAGGAGAGCAATTCAAGTTCGAAGAGCCACCACAGTCCCCGGAGTCACTAGCGACGAGGGATTTCTCGGCCAGTTGTCTTTCCTCGAGAACTGGAGACTGGGATTTGAAATTTGAAGATTCTCAAGTAGATGAAGTTGAATCCACTTTAAAAGAAGCCCTCTCATTAAACTACGAGGTGCGTTCATTTCTCTTTTCAAATCTCTTTGACCAAATAAGCTCATCTTTTCTTGATTTCTTGGCTTCATCTCATCGTCTTATAAGATACATTCTGTCCACTTTCAAACTAGGAAGCCAGAGCTTTACTGGGGAGGCTTGAATATCAAAGAGGAAATTTTGATGCTGCCCTACAGGTATTTCAAGGTATAGACATTAGATCCTTGACGCCAAGAATGGTTAAGGCAATCACCGAAAAGATAAGAGAGGAAAAACCTCGTCCTAAAGGTGACAGTGCCCCCCCTACTGGTGTACTGTCCATGCATTCTGTTAGCCTACTACTTGAAGCAATTTTACTCAAGGCAAAATCACTGGAGGAACTTGGCAGATATATAGGTAAATTGCTCTTGTTCACTTTTCTTACTATAGTTTTATGTCATATTTTGAAGACAATGTTCTGTAACAGCGTTATGTTACGATTGGTTAGCAAGATGAACAATGCAATAGATACTACAATTTCTCTTGTTTATCAGTCTGACTGTGATGTTGATCATAATTCTTTCTTGTTCATCAGAGTCTGCGAAAGAATGCAGGATAATTCTTGATACAGTGGAATCAGCTCTGCCTAATGGAATGCCCGAGTTTATTGGCGAAGACTGCAAATTTCAGGAAATGTTACACAAAGCTTTGGAATTACTGCCTACTTTGTGGATTAAGGGTGGTTATCTCGACGAGGCCATAAACGCCTACCGCCGAGTCCTTGTTAAACCATGGAATCTAGATCCAAACAAGTTGGCTGCCATAGAGAAAGAATTGGCTGGCACATTACTCTACGGAGGTGTTGAAGCAAGCCTTCCCCTTAAGTTTTATGTATTCGGTCCAAGAACACCTAAAAACAATGTAGAAGAAGCAATCCTTTTGTTGCTAATACTCATGAGGAAAGTGGTGACGCAGGAAATAAACTGGGATCCAGAGATTATGAATCATCTGACTTTTGCACTTTCTATCACAAGACAGTTTAAATTACTGGCTGAGCACGTGGAGCAGATTCTTCCTGGAATATATAGTCGAGCTGAGAGGTGGTACTTTCTTGCTCTATGTTACAATGCGGCAGGACAGAATGAAACAGCTTTGAACCTTCTAATGAAGGTTTGCGGTTCCTCTGAAGTAAAGCAGAAGCCCCATTTTCATTCATTTTTGTTGCTTGCAAAATTGTGTTCAGAGGATACAAAATATGCACGTGATGGAATAAAATGTGCTAGTAGAATGATCGATATGGCCAGTGAACACAGTAAACATTTCAATGCTGAATCCCACAAATTTTTAGGTGTTTGCTATGGGAATGCAGCCAGAGCTTCTGTATCAGACTCTGAAAGAACTCTTTTCCAAAAAGAATCATTGAACTCCCTAAGAGTTTCTTCTCTCGGTAGGAGGCATGATCCAGAAGTAATGTTCAACATTAGCTTGGAAAATGCTGTGCAGAGAAATCTTGATGTTGCTTTCTACAGTGCAATGGCGTACTCAAATATGGTGGCTGATGGTTCCGGAAGAGGTTGGAAGCTTTTGACCCTCATACTTTCAGCTGAGAGGCGACTCAAGGACGCTGAAACCATAGTTGATTTTGCTTTGGACGAAGCTGAGAGGATGGATCAATTGGAATTTCTTCGATTGAAAGCTGTCCTCAAAATTGCTCAGGAACAGCCAAAGCAAGCAATAGAAACCTACAGAATCTTGCTAGCACTAATTCAAGCACGAGATGAACTTCAGCTTCAGGCTACGAACCTTAACCAATCCAAGGACTTGGAACTAGAGGTTTTGCCTCCACTCTAAATTGTTTCTATATTATGTTTGTATTCACTCCATGGTACAGTTAGGCACGCCCTGATAATCTTTCCTGCGACCCTTTTCCACATCAGGAAGAGATCAACAGCTTCTAAAATCTCTCTTTTGCAGGCAGCGGCAGAACGTGACTTAGAACGGGCAGCCTGGCAGGATTTGGCTGCCATATATTCAAAACTTGCTTCCTGGGCGGATGCAGAAATTTGCCTGAACAAAGCCAAAACATTAAATGTTCATTGCCCCAGAGGTTGGCATACAACAGGTAGAACTATTTTTTTCAATCATTTTAATTGCATCTTTTGTAATGAAATGGTTGGCAAATATTTACAATATAAGTTAAACTGAACCAAAACCATTGCAGGCAAGTATTTTGAGGCTCGATCGTTACACAAGGAAGCACTTGTTTCATACTCTGTCTCTCTATCGGTTGATCCTGATTATATTCCGAGTATCATCTCAACAGCAGAAGTATTGATGAAATGCGGTAACCAATCACTTCCAATTGCACGCAGCTTGTTGATGAATGCTGTAAGATTGGATCCTACAAGCCATGAAGCATGGTTCAACCTTGGAGTGCTCTCCAAAATGGAAGGTTTGTTGCTTCAAGCTGCAGATTTTTTTCAAGCCGCACATGAACTCCAATTATCAGCTCCTCCTCAGAGTTTCATCTAAAAGAATCTTTTTTTTTTTTCCACCTTCTGAGAGGAAGAGTTTTGGGGAAGTTGAGCAGATATGAAAGCTCAATTATTGCATTGGTTGTGCCACCAGCATATTCCATCAATTTTCTTTCCTTCTGCCATTCTTTTCCTTGACCTCTCATAATCTGTTGAAAACTGAGGGAATGTTGGAACAACACTTGGCCAGATTTTAGGTTAGACTTACAGTTCCAAATTCTGCATGTTCAAATCAACTGATTTTGTGTAACGAATCAAGGATTTAGTAGTCTATTGAGTAAATAGCACATTTTGTTGCAGTATTTTTCTCCTTTTCAAGCATCAACTTTGTTTCCCACTTCAAAATCTAGTATGAACTTCATTAATGCCTAAAAGGAATCAAAACAAGCAAGTAGCTGGGATTGTAGTGAATTTTAAGCTCTGTTATGTTTCATCCAATAAAATAATAAAATAACATGATTTAAGTATTCAAAGTTAGTACTATAATTGTCGAAGCAATGTTTGTAAAGCAAACCAAAAGATAAAAGTTGTTGGGTGTGAATCTGTGATGCTTGAACCATGAAAGTCAAGAACCAAAATGACTGACTGGCAATGACTGCTCATCAGAAAAGCCTCCCGACATGTCAAAGGATACATCACAGGCATTTTCCCGTGTTGGGAACCCACCAAGGCCCGACTTCTGATAGCAACTCTGTAGCTAGAAAAACTGGAAGCCTGCCAAAATTGTCCATATTGACTGCTATCTAAAATTTTGGATCTTATAACTGAGCTCAGTAGGCTGTAATCCTTGGTTGGCACTTGAGATGGTTGCAGGATTTGAACCAATGAACTACTCTCCTCGATTAACGTGTAAACGTCAATATCCAACAATATCGACATATCTAAGAAATTCAAGCAGCTTATTGAATGTGAACAAGATATCCAACATAACAGCGAAAGCATTTCAACTCGACATAATCTCTGCCACGATATGAGAAAGTATATAACAGCCGATGGGGCACAATGGCATATCTTGGCAAATAATGATATCATCATAGACAAGGTTTTACCAAGTGAGCAAAGCATGGAGTAAAAATTTACATGGAAGAACAGTGTAAAAAAATATATAAGTCTGCACACTTATTTGGTTTCATTGATTCATGAATAACAAATACAAGACTGTAGTTCCATTCAATAACTTCTGCCTTGGGAGACTTGGGAGCATACACAAGTTGCTTTGTACAAGAGGAGCCCAGGATCGCGGATAAATATACAATTCTTTCCTTTTCATTAGAACTGCACGAATGAAATTTGCTCTTAGTAGGGAAACAAACAAGATTCATTACATTGTAATGCAAGTGAAATCTGTAACCACATTACATGAAGAAGAGCTTATTATAATTTTAAGCAAGTGATATAAAAAGAAAATATAGGATGATCATTCAGGCAAGGGTCTTAGTACTACGAAATCTCCCAGTGATAAACATACATAGGTGCTTAGAAATTTCACTTGCAGCGAAAAAGAAGCGAAGCTGACAATAGAGCACGACCTCACCCCATACTCCACTGCATCCACAAAAAACAATAAGGAAGTTTTAAAATCATCGAAATGCTCCAAGAAATAGCGTGAAACAACTTCTATGAGTGAAAGCATAATGACCTTAAGAACTGGTTCTCCCTTGTTAGTGTTAGCAGATTGCTTTGCATTTGCAGCCAACTGAGCACGTGCAGCCCTTCCTGCAGCAGATTTTTCAAATTCTTCTTGCCTGCAAGTATTTAATATCACTTTTCAGCATAAAAACATGGAGGATTCCCATCATAGTTCCTAATTTGAAATTCTCATTTCTAGTTAACGATGGATGTTATATCCTTGGTATGAATAATCAATTAAAAACGAAACTCATTTTTTCGAAATCTACTTTAAAACATAAGGATCAAACGAAAGCCCTAATCATTATGATCAGCTGGTTCCAATTGAACAAGAAGGAACAAGATGTACAGAAATTATGAAAGAAAGTTAAAAAGGAGAGGGGGAGAGGAAATTACCTTTTCTGAGCGGCTTCAGCAGCTTTGGCGCGAGCTTCGACGGAGGCCAATCTTTCTTCCTCCTTCCTCTCTTGCTCTTGGCCTTCGTCGAGGCAACTTGCGCATTGCCCCATCGCTTTGCTTGCACTTGCAGGTTTTTGCCAAGATCTCCAATCGGTATTTTCACTACCAATTTTACCTTTTTTGGAATTCGTATTTTATCGGACGGTTAGGATTTCACCCGACGTTATCTGACAGCGCCATGGCATTATCCGCTTTTCCGTTTACGGCTAAGATTTCTATCTATACGGTGTCGTATCGTCGATACACAATTTTAGTTCAATATTTCCGCATATTAGCGTAGATATTTTAGAACGAATTTTAAAATTCAAAGATAAAAGTGAATTCGAATTATAATTAGAACATATCGCTCCTTCGAAAAAAAAGAAATGAAAAAAAAGGCCTAAAATACTCTATAGTAGCCGGAGCTGAATCCAACCCCTGACGGCGTGGCGTAGGCTATCGTTCTTCTCGTTGGTCGTTGGTGTGGCGGAGGAGCTAAGCGAAACCCTAATTTAGTAACAGTGACAGGTCTGTGAAGAGAGAGAGGACCGAGAATGACGGTCAAACCGTTGGAGTTGCTACCTCCCACAGAAACGTTAGAGATGGAGAGTGGTCTTAAGCTGGTGCCGCGTCTGAGACTCAACTTCACAGTCTATCCGTCGAGCCCTTCAGTGAGTAAATCCCTTGATGAGTGGAAGTTGAAGCGAGCTCTCATTGACTTTCTCAAGACTTCGCTTTCGGTTCCGGTAATTGTCCCTGAGGAGGATTTGGTGATCAAACGCATTAAAGAAGTTAAGACACGCAAGCGCGAAGACCCACTTGCTCGCGGTACTCTCTTCGTGCGAGATCTTGGATTTTTGAAAAGTGCTTACAAGAGGTATGAGGAGGAGGAAGAGGAAATCACGGCGTTGGAGAAGAAGTTTTTGGATTGGAGGCGATTCCTGGTTGAGAAATTGGATGGGATTGAGCTGAATCTTGAGGGGTTCAAATTCAAACTCACAGTCGTTATACCGGAATCTGATAATTTTGAGGCAATGAAGACGGCTTGGGGGGATTTTTACGCATTTGGGAATCGTGGTAAGCAAATTTCAGCGTCTTTTAAATTGTTAATGGTGTTTACGCAGTAAGCTTTGGTCTGTGATTGTCCTGAATTTGCCTTAGGATATTCGAGAAGTGGGAACCAAGGACCTGATACCATTACCTTGAGGGGTGCTCCATCAAGGTGGTTTGCCGAGCCTCGGGTTTCGTCAAAGCCCTCCATGTTGGTCACACATACCATCTTTTCTACATTTGGAAAGATAAGGTTTGCCTCTGATTGTTTCTTCTTCAATCTTCTTCCCCATTTATTTTGCATGTCATGTTTAGTTTGACCATTAGGTGCCAAGCTCAATTCGATGAACTCCGTTGTATAATGGCATTGGTGTCTCTGCACTAATACTGTAGGAACCAAGAGGTCATCTACATTGTACTTCTGAGCTTAGGTGTGAAATAATGAATGTATTGCATTGCAGTATTAGAAATTGATGATCTCCATTTTAGCTACGTATGGTTCTTCTTATGTTTAGTTTTATTTTGACTCATCATCAGCATGTTTTTCCCTTTAATATACACTCTACAGGAACCTAAATATTGCTGTGGATGATGCTTTTGGTAAGGATGGCAATGAGGATGCAGAAGACATAATTTCAGGCTTACACTGTAAAATAACAGTTCAGTTTGAGAAACACAGGGACTTTTACAATGCTCTAAAGGTGCTGTCTGGTCGCTCATTGCAGAAGGTTGGAATTTACCTCTCTATTTTATAATCAAGTCATTTGGAGTTGCTTGGCTAATTTTCTCGTCACCTCTTTTGTTTTTGGCAAGTAGCCATAAGATTGAAATAGCACTCTTATCCAATGTATAAGGACAAATCACAACTAACCCGCGGTTGTAATGTAAGATAGATAGAGGTCATTTGTATCATGATACGTGTGAAAATGGTTTAGGTAGTGTAAGCAAGTATGATGGTAAGATCAAGATGAACATTATCATTTTTATTAGTCCGAACCCTGAATGAAATGTCTTCAACTACATGCTCTCTCACATATCAGAATCAACCAATATATTGATGATTGAAGTTAGGGAGGATTATGATATAAATTCAATCCTCTTTGTAACTGTGTGCTTTCTACATTTTGCGCTATTATATGAGTTTTTTTTGTAATCTCCTTTTGGGTTGAGGAAGACTTCTTAATGCTAACTCAAAATGGCTACTGCAGCAAGGATCTCGCCTCTGGGCTGATTATGAGGTTACATGGGACAAGGATGGCTTTACCCAACACTCAAGAAATCCACCACAGGGTGATGGCAGCAGAATGCAGGACATGGCAGCAGGGCAATTTAAGAACGAGGCCTTAAGAAGACAACGATATTCTGGGTCCATTCCTGATGATTCACGGCGCAAGAGGTTCAAGGTTAGTGATCAGCTAATGAAAGTATGGTAGTCGGAGAAAATTGGTTCTGTTTTCTCATTTTGTATTCAATCAATATTCGTAATCTTAGGAAATTGGTAATCATAGTTCTGTGGCTCATTATGGTCTCGTGAATGGTGATTGTGAATCAATCTCGCAGGAATAGGAGAAGTTGGGTCTGTAGCTTGCCTTAGTGAAAGCTTAAAGTTTGCTCCTGGCATTACTTGCACCTCCTTTTACAGCCGCAAATAGTCTTTCTGCAATTTGTAATGACAATCTGACTTCTGTTTCTTGCACAAAATTCTACAATGTGATGCCTCCCCTCATATTGCAGGATGCTGTGTTGCATCATATTCGTCCTGGTATCTTCTCTCTCCCACAGGCCCACATTATAATCCCTTGGCCTCTGAAAATTTTGTATAAATGTTTAAGAAACCGGCTCGAGCTAACTTATTAACAGAGAGGAGATATAAAAGTATTCGTTTTGCTGGACCTGAGATCTTATTCTTTCCTTATATGTTCTGTTTTGCATGCAAAACCTTTTCAATCATATACTCCTGCTCCTTTTGGTGCATGGCAGCTAATCTTTACAGTTAATCCCAAGCAATTATGATATGAAATATGAATTATATGATTAGTGGTTCATATTCAATTATGGTAAGGTCTGATTGAATAACAATTATGACTTGAGTAAGTGGGTTAACTGAGGAGGCAAAAGGGTTAACCGTGATTAGCTCGAATTATGATGCTTCTTGATATCCTAATTTCTTTGACTTCAACTATTGTGGATCAAACTAGTCTGAATGTATAAGGTGAAACCCATATGATACCCCTGATTTGTGGAAACTCTTTAGGACACTGACTGGGTGAGCTGTGTGCAACATTATTAGCTCTGGAATTGCATTATTTTGGAGTATAATATTGATAGGAGGATGATGGGTCGTTGTTGGTTTGTGATATTCTTTTAATAGCTTTAATGTTGAGGCTTACAAATGAAGAAAGTGTCACTGTAATGATGAAGAAAAGAAGCTTTTCGAAGTTGGGAGGCAGGCAGGCCACCTGCTGAGGCTGAGGCTGAGCCATTAGGTAACTAAAACTGTTGCCTTTGCTTTTCAATCTTATGTCCCCCTCTTGTTTCCATCCTTCCTTTACAGCAAATCCCATCTCCATTCTTTCTTTCCGTTTTTTCAAGGAACACACACTGTTACAACCTCTCCCTCTCATCACTCCTCTATTTATTTATTATTATTATTTTAATAATTTTTCTAATAGATGAAACGTCATATTAAGATTTAACATGCACGAAATCAGCTAAGAAAATAAATTTTATTGTGAGATCTCACATTCGTTGGAGAAGTGAACAAAACATTAAGTATAAGAGTGTGGAAATTTCTCTTTAATAGATGCGTTTTAAAACTGAGGCTGATGGTGATATAAGTTTGAACCATTACAAATATGGTATTAGCTGGTTGGTGTGCCAACTAGGATGTTGGGTGAATTGTGAGATCCCTTAATCGAAGTCATTCCTTATAAAAGGGTGAGATCCTTAGTCGAAGTCATTCCTAGACTTGGACTGTTGCAGAAGAGTATCATACCATCTCAACGTTGATGGATTCATAATTTTTTTTTTTTTTTTACATATATTTTTACCCACTTATTGCCGACTCTAAAAACTAGATTCATAAAAATAACTTAAAAAACAAGCCTATATGGTCCCACGTATAATTTGAATTAAATGATACATTGGATAAATTTGCCACAAAATTCAGGAACTTTTTTAGTTGGAACATAATGATACAGAAATCAAATTGTAATTTAAACACTTCTCAAATTATATTAAAAAAAATTCAAACCATTTCCAAAATAAATAAAAAATTCAGGATGTATTTTATTTTAAAATTATGATGAATGAACACTAAATAAAGTAATTGTGCACGTACCTCTCATGATTCAATTTGAGATTTCTTTGTCTTTAATTTTTTTACTGATTTGATTTGAAGACAGCTACAGGTTGAGACATTTTATCAAAGAAACGAGTTGTTGGGTCTGCTCCAAAGATCCAACGGAATGATTGTTTGCTTCCCCACTGACATCAATCATATCTATATATAATCCTCTCCTTCTGTTTCATCTCCCCATTCTTCTACACAAAGCTCACTTCCACTCCCAACCCATGGCATTTGCAGGCACAACCCAGAAATGTATGGCTTGCGAAAAAACCGTTTATCTTGTCGACAAGCTGACCGCCGACAACCGCATCTACCACAAAGCCTGTTTCAGATGCCACCATTGCAAAGGAACTCTAAAGGTAAAACTTTTATCCTATGTTTAACGAAGGAGATGGAACTCTGAAACTGAAGTTGTTGCTCTGTTTTCAGCTCAGCAACTACAATTCCTTTGAGGGAGTGCTTTATTGCCGGCCACACTTTGATCAGCTCTTTAAGAGGACTGGCAGTCTTGACAAAAGCTTTGAAGGTACAAATAATTATAAGTTGTTTGGATGGATCTGATTTCTCGGATTTTTCATGTTGATTTCTGTGTTTTTAGGAACACCCAAGATCGTAAAACCAGAGAAACCGGTTGATAGTGAGGTAATTCCCTGATTGCTTGAGCCTGTTAGAATTTCTAATGTTTCACCCTTTGATCTGAAAATGCATCAGCAGAAACCAACGGCTAAGAAGGTTGCTAGCATGTTTGGCGGAACCAGAGATAAATGTCTTGGCTGTAATAACACTGTTTATCCAACAGAAAAGGTAACAACTATATACAGAATCTTTTTTCTTCTTCCTGGATCTAATTTCATGAACTGGTCTCTATTTGAAGGTCACTGTAAATGGAACTCCATACCACAAAAGTTGCTTCAAATGCTGCCATGGCGGATGCACGATCAGCCCTTCCAACTATATCGCTCATGAGGGGCGACTTTACTGCAAGCACCACCATATCCAACTCATCAAGGAGAAAGGAAACTTGAGTCAGCTTGAGGGAGACCATGAAAAGATACCATCGAAGGAAAAAATCAATGGCGAAGCGGTGGCTTCAGAAGCTTGAGAGTGTGTTCTTCCTTTTAAGAGTGTGTTCTTCGCCCCCTGTTTCTTAAATATTCAAATAACATGCTCAAACAGACGCCAAGATCTGTTTGATTTTCATCATATTTCATGTTTGTGGATTTGAATCGTAGTCCTGTCAATTCCAAGGGATGCCTATAATTATAAGTACTTTCTTTTAAGGTTTATATTCTAAATTGGGTTCAAACCAACATAACAAGATTGAATGAAGATTATGGTTGGCCAAAGAACTCATCAAATGAAATGAAGAATCAACAAACAAGTTATTCCACAGTATCCAGAATCGAACCATTTCGAGCAATGTGCTTCAAATCTATAATAAAATTATCTCTAAGGAAACCGAACCCAAAAGTCCCGTTACTGTACTGCCATATTCTTCCCTCGACGTTGCGAGGATTCGGAACACTTCCAGCCAGGTCTGGTAGGACTAGATCATAACTCGAGTTGACGCGAAGAATGCGAGAGATCTTTTTGTTTTCAATTGAAGGCACTAGCTCATCAATGTCATTGGCTGGTAGAGGGTGAACATGTATTCGGCAGTCGTGAAAATGTTCCTCCTCCAGGGAGAATGGGGCTTCCAAGAAGGTAGTATTGGATGTCCAAAACACGGGAGAATAACTAGAGAGGCCTTCGGAGGAGTCCCCAACTTTCCGACAGGCAATACCACCAATGTCATCATATACAACAAGATAGAAATCCATGCGCATATCATCACTGATTCCCTGCACGACCAAATAGGAAGCCATGCTATATCATTTGTACCACTCCCAAGAATGAAATCAATGTCAACAGAACATAAATAGTAGTGTTCCAAAAGGGTACATAAACACAAGGGAGGGAGGGAGGGACAACACCTTCCATAAGCCCTGTATTGGTCGCAATGGTGTGGGCGAGCAATTCACAATTTTAACAAAATGCTCTGCTTCCAACTTCCGCTTTCCTAGCCTTTCCTTCTCCCTTCTCCGTTGTCTCCTTGAGGCTCTATCCCCTCCCGGGCTGGTTCTATTCGCAAACTGTTGATAAATTTCTGACATTAATCCGTCCAGTAAGCTTCCCGGAGAGCCACTTCCCACTACGTTCATATCTGTTACGGCGGCTAAATTGTCTTCTGGGGAACTTCGGCGGCATCCGTTTATCCTTCGTTCTGGGGAATTTGGATAAGCGAATGTAAGATTTTCCTCAATGACAAAATGATTTGTCCCCATGAAGCTCAATTCTATCGGAATCAAATCGCAATCGGAGAAATCGGATTCTCCTAAATCAGCAAATTTCCCGGCGAACCCAGAACGGCCATCGGGGTCGATGAAACTCATGGCCTGAGCTTCCGGGGAGAGCCCCATCCAAAGAAATGGAGATTTAAACACGTCGTAAGTACCGTTCTTTGACGGAGAAACCCTAGAGCCAGCAATAAAATCTGGGCCCCATTCGAAGAACACCAATGGCGGCGATGAGACGCCGATGGTCGGCGAGCCACTCCGGCGCCAAAAACCGATGAGATTCTCCCATTGGTGAAGAGTTTTATAGAGTAACCTGTAAGCGATTTTCCCTTTTCCCCAATTGTTGATCTGAGTCGTGGAACCCCATCTCCGATCGCACATAGTAAACCAGAGTTTCCTATCATTCCTGCAGAGAGAGACGAATCTCTTCGAGGTGCAAGAGAAAGCCGCAATATCGGAGGGGGAGAGGAAGGAGAGGATGCATAACTGAACATCTTCCGGGAAGTCAGTGAAGGAGAAGGAACCCATTTCGTCAATTTCGGAGCTAAGATTCGCCATGTTTGCAGTTCTATGAATAGATTTCCTCGGAAAATTCGGTCCCAGGTTTCCTGTGCGTGAGGGAAGATCCAATCTGGAATAGCTGGAAGCAAATTCGAAGATTCCTTGTCGGAGTAAGGAATTATTCTCTCAGAATCGAAGATGCCATAAGTGATTGTCAGAGGTAATCTGCCGACTCAAATTTACGAGTGTTCCAAGAGAGAACAAACCTTTTCAATTAACTGCATTTTTCGTTGCCTTGCATATTTTTTAATAAACAAAAACTTGATTATATGTATTTTATTTCATTTGACCATAGTGTGTGACAATAAAACATACATTTTTTTTGGTTCATTTTGGACAAAATCCTTAAAAATCCATGAACCGAAGAATATTTTCAATGTTCGACCAAGTTCCTTAAAAACACCAGAATCCTTTTGTGTGGTCATCAATCCCTGTTGGCAATCTCTAACTATTCCAATCGAACGCCCAAGATTGGTCCATCCGACGATATCTCAGCCATCCGATCCACTGAACCTCGTCTCTTCAACTTGCCACCCGGCCCAGGCCCACTCCCACTCCCACTCCCACTCCCACTTTCGAACTCAAAGGCCCGACCCACAAAATCATGGATCGTCTCTAGGCCCACATAATACTTCCCAATCCCCGGCAACAAAGCCGAGTGCAAATTGAAGAACTCCGTGTAAGCCGGCAGTATCATCTTCAGAGTTGCCTCTTTCAACTGCTCCCGCAAATCCAAATCTGGAATGCAATACGCGGTTCTGTGTTTATGTGAGAATTCCCTTAGAGCCTTCACGAATGCTTCCATTTTTGTTTTCGCTAATTCTTCCACGGTTTCCTTGTTCGGTAATCGCACGTCTTCCATGTCCATTACTGAAAGCAAGGGCTCCCAACATAGCATTTGGTAAGTGTAAGCCGATTCCTCTGCCACTGCTTTGTAATTCTTTCTCATATACTGTTCTCCTAGAAATCTTCCTAGTTCCGTGTTTCGGATCCGCATGTAGATGTACCAGTATGTGTTCATTGAGAAGATATGCGGTAGGATTTTGTCTCTGTAGCGCGATTTTTTGGATTCCACGTTTCTTTGTAGGGCTTCCATTACGTTAGAGAAGGCGTCTTTGAGGAGATTATCCTCGTCTTCCGATTTCAAAACGACTCCGCCCTTCCATGATTTCTGTATTTGGAGAACTTTGGTCATGGCGAAACTGTAGTTGTCACTTGCAAGGTACTTGAGGTAGTTGACGGCGTATCTGACTAGTTTTGGAACCGAGCCGTCTTTTGGAGGAGGAAAGCCATCTGAATTGCCCTCAATTTGAAGGCCGAAGTCCCAAAATACTTTGCTGGACGCGTGTACAAGTAGCTTCTCCAGCTCTCTGTATCGTGTGCGAATTTCTGTGCCAGCTTCCCCGCCGAATGCCTCAGAGAATTCGGAGTTGAGTTCTTCCATGGAGGCGAACATGTCCAAGAGCTTGAACAGTTTCTGCGGCTCTTTTGTGCTTCTGGCGACGCCTTCCCCAAATCGGAAGAAGACGGCCATGATTTTGTCCGCGATCTTCACGAAGCATTCAGGCCACATCAGTCCATCCATGATGGAGCCTAAAACTTGGCTACAGAGTTTCTTCTCGGAAACCAACACGCTCGTGGCTGCGACCTTGAAGTGTTCAATCCACAGAGAAATTGCTGTCTCCAACTTTTCCCACTCCATTTTGTCAATTTCTTCTGGAGTGTATGTTTTGAGATAGACTGGATTCAGCCGCATCAATGTCGTAGCTGCTCTTCTGTATCTAACCTGATTTATGAACGCTAGTTATAGAATTTGGCTGCGGTTTTTAGAAAAAGAAAATATGTTATTTACCTTGACGTAAATATTGATGCAAATATCCAAACAATCGTTGGCAGCGAGGGTTTCAGAAATTCGTTTGGCAGCTTCGATCTCCAACTCGGTACCCATTTCAGACCCCACTGCTTCACCTTCTTTTTCTGCTTCACCATCTTCAAACTTGGGTTTTCTTTGACGCTTTAGATTCTTTAATATGTTTTCAAATTCATCTTGCAGATTCAGCAAAGCTTCGTCAAGCAACCCCTCAAACTTCATGTCGTCAATTTCTGTTTCGTATAGAGCTTTGAGAGTGATCATCGTCTCTTTCAGTCTGTGTGTCCGCTGTGAATCAGCAGCCTTCGTCCTGCTCAAGAACTCTACCACCTCTTGAAGTTTCTGGATCACCGATTCCCCCTCTCGGCTAATCAAGCTTATGGATTCATTCAGTCTATCCACACAGTTCACTAGTTTGATCAGCTTCTTCAGACGTTCCTGTGCCGATTTTTCCACCGATAAATTGGCGAAGATCGCGAGAATCTTGCGTTGGAGAAACTCCGATCGCTTAAAGGAATCGAGCAGAACGAGAGCAGGCGAAGCTGCACGATTGATTCTCGTTTCGAGGGCTTTTGTCGTCATCGCCAAAGATTGTAGAGGTATTATGCTTCTCGACGCTGTCGCGAGCGATTCGTCAATTGAATGAAGATTCTTCTCCATCTTCTCTAGGCTATCGTTCAATCCCGTCGAGGCTTGGAGGAGGATTTTCAAATCCGAGCATGCTGATTCGAGCTTCTCCATCCTCGAGTCCTCCTCCTCCCTCGGCGCCATTGTTACTACTCCTTGACTCAGGTTCCAAAATCGTGAAGAGATATAGGATCAAACGACAAACACGATGCAAGTGGGAAACATAATACGACGAGAAGAAATACATTTGCCAACTGGAACTCCGATGTAAACTAAGTTACAAATGGCATTTACTTATCGAAACCGGACAAATTCATACTAAGAAGCTAAGAATATGCAAAGCCGGTTGTTGAAAGGCAACCTCTCGAGAACCAGTCCAAACAATAACCCTAGCTTCATGTTTCGGATCCGCATAAAGACATACTGCACACCATCACGCTTCGTCGCGAGCGTACACGGTCAAATTTTGTCTCTGTAAGGCCAACTTGTTGAATACGAGCAAGGTTTCCATGCCGCCGGCAGAGGCGTCTTTGAGTTTGAGCAGATTCTCGTCGGTTTTGGAGATCGATAGCATTGCATTTCGCCCGTATTCTTGAACTTGTTGTCTAACGAATTTGTTGGCGGGAGAGATCTCCTCCACCTTGTTGTCTAAGGAATGGATCTCAACAAGAATCGTCGACTTTATGTCAAAGTTGTCTATTGATTCGTACTACGAGTCTCGAACTGAAGGTAACTTCCTTGACTCATTCTACATCCATATGCATTGTTTGCAGCTTTTTCCATGTTGTCCTTGTCGAGTCATTCTCTGTCAAGATGATAAGGATGTCTTTTGTAATTGTTTGATAGATGGAGTCATCTTGTCTTTACGTTTATGGAGGTTGTCACCATGCTCGAATTTATATTATTTTACTTTTAGGGATATTTTATTTATTAATTATTTTTAATTTACATGGATTGGTAGATTCTTTAGGATATAACAAAAATGTGCTATAAAATTAAAATTGAAAATATGGATAAAATTGTATGGTTAAAAAAGATGGTTAGATTAGTTCCATGCTTCATCTTTCTTCGGTAAAAAAAAAAAAAAACCGGGAAGCAGTTGGACTTGAAGCTGAGGCCGTACATTCTTCTCCAAGTAACAAAATTGGTATTGAAAAAATGGTCACAGTCCGTTTCCGTTCCAAGATTCAATTGGGTGAATAATAAATACTTCCAGAATTTGGGATTTCTTGTTCAGTGATTTTGGGTGCTCGATGTGTCTTTAGAATACAGTTCCATTTAGCGATGGAAGGATGGGGATGGAGGATTTCATCTCAACCCTCCAACTATTTCAGTAATCCTCCTCAGAAAGAGAAGGAAGAACAGCAACAGAAGGTTCAGCGGACGGAACCTGCGGAGAAGGATGATCAGAAGCCGGCGGTTCAAAAGCCTCGAATAAAGGCTACTTCTCGGAGCAGAAGCGGGAGCAGGAAGTTTGAGACGTATTATCGAGCTGAGCCGGCGAGTAATCCGCGCAATGTGAAGGAGACGTGCAAGAAGACTGAGGATGGAGGCGAGCCTCTGCTGGAGAAAGATGAGAAGGAAAAGAAATCTAGGAGGAAGGGTCGCAAGATGAACGTTAGAGCACCGAAGGAAGAGATGCAGAGAACGTCACCAACACCCGAGGAGAACTTGAAGGAGGAAATGCGAGAAAGGGAATGCAAGGCTGGGGGAAGGAAATATGTTTGGGTAAGAAAAATGGATGAAAAGGAAGGGACAAAGGGTCAATGTCGACCTGAAATTGGGTACGCCCACGAGATGAAGGAGATGGAAAACAAATTAAGTGGTATTTCAGTGAGTTCTGAAATTGAAAGAGCGAAGACTAATGGTGTGCACAGAGGCTGTAATCAAGGCAATCGGAATCTTCAACGTTGGGCTCCCCGAAAACAGAGGAATGTGGGAATGGTTTGGGTGAGGAAGCATGAACTTTCAAAAGGTGATCTGGTGAGCATTTCCTTTCTTGGGTTTAATTATCTTTGATTAATTCCATTATCTTATCGTATCCAATATCTGTTGTCTGGTTGAAGTATTGATAATTTAGAAAATGTTATGCGCTTAAACTTTTAGGGTGGTGGATGATAATTTAGTGGTTTGAGAAAACTGGAGGTTGGTTTAATAGTATTGTTGAATGGAATGGTGAAAAACATAAGAGGTGAAAATGGTATGAGAATTTGAATGGTTGTGGTGAGTGCGAGTTGGTGGTGAGTATTATGACGGTGGTGGGTGCATAGTATGTAATGTAGGCTGCACAAACATTTGTGCCTACTTATAATTGCTTGCTCAAGTGGGGCAATTGTACATGTGAAGGCATCCTATGCCACATTTCCCCCCACCCCATATGCTTTGATTTCAGAACAGTGAGGTTTAGTGTCCGGTTTCAAGTGTATGACATGTCTTATTGGAACCACTTGAAAACAAGCCATTCCATTTGTGACCGTCCTCCAAAGCCAAAGGGCTTCTATCAAATAAATGAAGTGCTGTTGAGTTGAACACATGTGTGGGTAAGTTTAGAGGATAACATATGAGTGGCCAGCTTGAAGCCACATGAACAAAGGATTTAAATGAACTGAATCAGCCTGGAGAGATACATATATTATGATAGGCCACAAGTTGGAAGTGTTGTTTGCTTCCAAGTTGTGAATTAAATTGATATCTAAGCCCACACGTAGTGCTACTTATTATTAGACTTACCTAACGATTTATAGTCTTCAATGTGGTGGGATTTAATAAAGGATCTATGCCCCACATTATCTAAGCCCACAGGTACAGTTTATTAGACTATTCTAACAACTTAAAACTTTTGAATTCAATTCAGTGGGATTTAATGAAGGATCTGTGTCCTGAATTTTGTTTTTTTTGTAACAGGTTAGGAATCTATCCTCAGAGTGAGAAGAGAAGAAATAGTATATTCATGTTGTGTTCTTATCTGGTGAACTGCTTTGAATACCACTAGTGGATGGTGATGATATGCAGATGAAAGATGGAGTACTCACTAGATATTGTATAGGACAGTGGACTTAAACAAACTGATCAAAACCACACATTTCACCATAATTGTGATTTATGTTCATGTTTGAATCTTTGGATTGATAGATATGATCTTCAGTAGATTCTACCTCAGCTTACTAACTATACTTATTTATAAAAGTATATCTAATGAGCTTATCAAATTTCAATAAATTTGAGTATTCATATAATCTTTTAATTTTATGTCTAATAAATTATTGGCATATTTGAAGTAGTCAAACCATTTAATTTTATATAATACTGGTTTATTTTATTTAATTATGAAAATTACTTTTAAAAATCATTATTAAACAAACCATGACCCCTATTAGACCTATTTTGTACTTTATTTATTTTTAGATTTTTTTTTTTTTTTCTTTTTTACTAAATAGTTCAAAATTATTTCTTTGTAGATCTACTTCTAAACATATGCTCAATTTTAATTTGCGAAAGAAAAAATAAAAAACTTTTTTTTTTTTTTTCGCTTTAAAATCAAAGAGGAAGAGCCATGTTTGACTTTGACTTTGAAAAGGAATAATGATTGTTAATAATGATTTAATCCTCGAGATACTTTAGAGACCTGTCAGAGCAACAGTGTTCAGAATTATTGGTGATCCATTTGGTCCGGATTGGATTTTCCAACCAATTTAATTAAGACCATGCAATATACCCAAAATTTTATATATCAATTCAATAAATCCAACAAAATATTCAAATATAAGCTGAAAAAAAAAATCTAAAAAATGAACAAAAATTTGAAAACCTATAAAAGATTTTTGCTTCATGTCGACAGATCTCTGTACAATTCAATTGGGTTGATTTAAAAATAAAAAGAGAATACTCAAAATAACAACAATAATATATTATATATATTTTTAATTGGAATGACTACATCGGATTCAATGTCCTACACTCCACAATAGTGAGTTTGGTCCATTAATTTAATTTGTTTTGTTTCTGAAAATGGTCCATCAAGAAGTTGGGAGGGCAGGGAAATGGACCCTATCAAAGATATTCAAATGTACTACTATATCTCCTTTTATTTCCTCCCCAACAAAATTGCCAACATCTTCCTCTCTCTCTCTTTTTTTCTTTTTTTTTTTTTTCTTTTTTTTCTTTTTTCACACTCGTGCAATAATCATCGTTTTAAATAGTTTTTTCATTTCTTTTCTTTTTTTCATATCCAATTTGTACTCAGATTTAACCTATGAAATTAAATGCATGTTATATGGTTTCTATTTAATGAAAGTGAAAGCGAGTGACAGAGAATCAAAATTTAAACCAATCAATAACCAATAATTTAAACAGTCCATATTATTTAATATTTATTAAAGGGTCCTGGGGACTACTAGTACTAAATAAATAAAAAATTATATTCTTACTCTTTAAAGGATATATTCTCTGGTTGGTCAATTACAATGATTTTTAATTCAAAAATAAAATAAATTAATCTCCGACTCTAAACTACCACTGCATCATGCATGCAAGCCTCCTTATATAAAGAAAACGGCATTCAAAAAATATATTTTGTTTTAATTAAAAATAATAATAATTTATTTATTTTAGGTGTAAGAACTTTTCCATCCACATCTTCAATTAATATGCCAACTTCATATCGATGAGGGTGGGAAGATTATGAAAACGACCGGACGTCTATTTTTGTATTATAATTGTTATTTATATATAAAATTAAGAAGAAAAAAACAATAATATTTTTGTCATTTCTGATACTTTGAAATTGTAAATGCATTTAAATAATTTAATTTTTGTGTTAGAAAAAAAAAAAAAAAAAGGAGGAATACAATTATTGGAAGAGTGTGATGCATGGCCACCAAATGTGATCCATAAATATAATAGAGTGCAGTTTTGTCCTTTTTTTCATCGGAATATATCTTTGGAAGCCACCGTTTATATTACTAAATAACTTGTATTTATAATTTTCTTTAGTGATAAATGCGACATTTAATGACATGGCATAGTCTATGATATGAGACAACGATAGTTTCTTTATTATTGATAAAGACGTAAAATGGGTTGTCATCATATGGTTGATTTTTATTAAGATTTGATGATGACGACATGTTCGGTGGTTTAATCATATGATTTCCAACCATTTAACTTATTTATTTTACTATGGGTAATAACTTATATAAATACACAATCTATCTTCACCTCAAATCTCTTGCCCACAAAGTTAAGGTGGTTGAGTCAATAATCTAATTTGTAATAATTCGTATTCAACAAAAATTTTATATATTCAAAATTACTTTATTACTTTATTTTTACTCTTTTTACTTGATGTGTTAATGTATTTATTTTTTATTATAAACTTACTATTATCTCCCATGTGCCTGTACATATAGGGAGGAAAATAGTAAATTTACATTTTATGTCTACGTTTGGTTTGGTGGTGAATTTTAATCTTAAATTTTTAATTTCTTCGGTTAAATCTTAAACTTAAATTTATGGTAAATGAAGCCAAATTAAAAAAGTTTAGAAAAATATGTATGAATGAGAATTAGAAATGGTTATGTAAGCCATCCGTAAGAATCATGAAAGAAAATTATTACATGTACCAATAAAGTGATTGAGTAATGTTTATTTATCATGCAATCTCGAATTTATAATTTATAGCTATTTATGATATTATTAATTCATTTCCGAGATGATTAAAATGTTTTTAATTATTGAATTGTTTTTTAAAACAAAAGAAAAAATATTGAAAACTATTTACTAAAAATAGTCCAATAATTTTTTTTAAATAATAATAATAATAATAATAATAATAATAAACAGAGTTGCGTCCTCTTTAAAATCTCCGTATCCATCCTATGATTCTAGTGTTCGCTCGGATTGGGTAAAATTGTATGGACAAATATACACAGCGGATTTGACTATTCGGACAATTTCCAATTTTGTCTTCAATTTTTTACTTTTAATATATTTTCTTTTTATTTTATAAAAGCAATGGTTAAAATTTAATAACAAAAATTATATTAATTAACATATTTGAATACATTTTTAAAGAAAAATTAATTTGGTCCAAATGATAAAAAAGGAAAAAAAAAAATCTTTTTAGGGTTGTTAGATATATTTTTAAATGATTAAATCTGCTATGAATGTTTTCGTAAAATTAAATATTTATATCAAGTAAGTGATAGTTTTGAAGAGTAGAGAGAAGGCAAGCTTTGAATTACGGAAAATTTACGTATATACAGCTAATAAACAAGCATTTAATCTTATTGTTACCTACTTTATTACCTTTTTAATCCTACAAACATGTTTTTCAATTTCATCCTCAATCATTGCACCCAAACCAAACCAAAAGTTTTTTTATAAAAAAAAGTATTCAACTTTTTAGCCACCTATATGAATATAATATTTAATATCCGAAGAAAACCCCTCAATAATACATTAAGGGAAAAACCATTTCTAACTAGACTATCTTGTATAAAGTTACGGTCCTAAAAATGCATGAAATTTATGGGTTCATAAGAGACAAAAGGTGTGATTTATTGGAAATTTTAATTTGTAATTCAAAATGTATCATTCAACTTTCTTGGAACAACTTCAAATATCATTAAAGTCTTCTAAAAAGGAGCATATATTTGAGGCATAATATTTAGTCTTGGCTACATTTAAATAAATGGGGAATAAATAGATTATATATATAAAACGATACACGTGTATGTGTTTTAATCTGGCATGGAAATTGAATAGTTGGGATTGGAAGGGGGAAAAGAAAAGGAGGGAGAGAGGAAAATAATTTGGGGAAGGGACAATGTTTATTAATACTTTGGGGCCGCCTTCCATTTACCTATCCAGGTGGGTCGCGTCTCCCAATCATTAACCCCCAAATACCTTACTCTATAAAGCTAACCAAACCCACCCTCTAATTTTGTAATCTAACAACCTCCGTTTCAATGCTCAGTTGTCTTCCTCTCTCAGAATGAGTCATTTTTCGGGTTCCCATTGTAACAACACTGCCTGTGAATCGGGGTGGACAATGTATTTGGAGGAGTCGTTTCAGACGGAGGGGAGGTTCCGGCCGAGTGCCGTGGATTACGGCGGCAGAGGGAAGGAGGAGGAAGAAGGGGATTTGTCCATGATTTCGGATGCGTCGTCGGGGCCGAGGGATGGGTATTCTGAGGAGAATTGCCAGTCAGTAGGGCGCAATGCGGGGAAAGCCGCGGCGGCCAAAAGTAAGAGGAAAGAGGAAATGGGGCGGCGGAACAAACATTCTTGCCTTGATGACACTGCAAGCTCCCCTGTTTTTGGGCTTTCCAAGGTCGGTTTGCTTCTTCCTCATATCTCTTATTCACATTAAAATTTTATAATTAAATCAATTTAGATTGAATTTTGTTTTTAAATTTTGAATGTATAACTTTCTAAAATTCACGTTGATATAATATAAGAAAAAAAAAGCACTAAAACCAAGAGTTGATAAGGACTTCTCATTAATGTAAAGAGTTAGTAGTATTAATATAGTGGCATAAAATAAAATCCACTGAATTTAGGCATAAATTGTTTTTTTTTTTTTTTTTTTTTTTTTTTTTTTTTTTTTTTTTTTTTTTTTTTTGCTTAAAAAAAAAGTGTCATATCATAGGAACAAAATAAATTATGAATGTACTAAGAATTTAGAATTGTGAATGATATAAAAAAAATAAATGTAAGATGTTAGTTGTCGCTGTCAATAATTTGTTGTCAGTCACGTTTTTTGGTTGTGTTGTTTACAGACGAGAGAGACGAATCCATATAGAAATGAAGGTTTGGTGGAGAATGTAAAAGAATTCTCACAAACCCATTCTCGAAAACAACATGGGAAGGTAAAAAAAAAAAAAGAAAAAAAACACTTCATCCCAATCTTTCAATTTTCAAACTAAAAACTAAACAAACAAAAAAAAAATCTGTGTATTGCAGAAACCGACGAGCTTTTTTCAGTCTTCCTCTGCCAAAAAGACGACCAAAAATGTCTCAGGTAAAAAAAAAAAAAAAAAAAAAAAAAAAANCTCTGTTTGTGTACGTTTAAGGCTCCAAATTTACCGTCGTTTGTGTGTGCAGGTGATTTTCAGGAACAGTAGAAGGAGGAGGACGACGGGAATAAGTAAATGAAAATGATAGAGACACGAGGATCATGGATTATTATGATTATTGTTATTATTATTATTATTATTATTTTGTTCCCTGGCTTTCTTGTCAATGTGGGCAGTTGATTGGAAAGAGTTGAATTATTTGGGAAGTTATTGTGTTATTGTTGTTTTCACCTTTTGGAAGATGTGTAAATTACAAAGATATGAGCGAGAATTTGTCACTATTTATTTATTGCCTTTTTCTTTTAAATACTAATAATATTAAGTTGTGGTTATTTGGGCAGCATTGTCTCTCTCCAAAGCCCACCATGAATTGAAGCCCAAAAGTAAAAGGCTGAATAGGCCCATACAAGAATTGAAGTGGGCTCTTAAAGCAAAAGCAAAGCCCATGCACACGTGTCGCTGGAACGAGTTGAAAGTATATACTAAATTAATAAAACATATAAAAATAATGAATGAAAAGGAGATGAGATTTGTGTTGTGAAGGGGGAATGGGAAGGGGAAGAGGTGGGCCCACCAGAGCGTGGCTTTGTAAAGAGTGCCAGCTCAGCAGGTTTGACTGGTACTGAGATCTAGAAGACCGGTTTTGTTTTTTTTTGTTTAAATTTATATGTGCCTCGTTTTGGCAAATCCAAAATCCCGCTCTTCTCCCTTCGCTTTATTTATTTATTTTTATTTTTTCTACCAACCCCTCCGAAGACCGTGCCCCTTCCCTTCACTTCCCTTCCCTTCCCTTCCCTTCCCTCATTTATACTTTTCTTCCTCTTTTGGAGCTTCAATTTGAGGTAATTACATAAATTCAGGCTTTTTAAATGTACTTTTAAAGGGGGGATTTAATTCAAGTTTCATGTACAAAGGATTTGACCAGAATAATTGAGGGACAGATTTGTGGAGTCGTGTGAATTGTGGGAATGAATTAAAGCCTTTCATTAGTCAATAATAATAATAATAATAATAATAATAATAATAATAATAATAATAATAATAATAATAATAATAATAATCCAAAGACGACCCTACCACAAAGTTTCTTGGACTAATAATTTGCTTTAGCTTTTGCTTTTGGTGCTGCAGAGAGAAGAGAAGACCGAAGTGCACGTGCGGTGCACGGTCCGTCATCTTGTTGTGCAGTAAAACAGGGTGTTATTATAACCGGTAATATCCATTTTCTTCTTCCTTCCTTTCCTCCGCTGTGTTGGATGAAATGTGGGTCATCATTTTCTGATCTCCACTTTCATTATTTCCCCCTTTTTGAGAGCTTCAAGAGGAAGCTTTGGAATTGGGGAACCAAAAATGTGGTCGCCTTCATCTTTGCTTTGGTGATGATGGTGGTGGTGGTGGTGGATAGTGTAAAGATGAAGAAGGAGATAATACCCTTTTGACCACACAACAAAAGAAAAGAAAAGGAAAAAGAAAAGCAAAGAAAAGCAACAAAGTGAGCAACCATTGCTGCCTGTGATTGTCAATGAGAGCGACAGTGTAGCGTAGGAACCCCCCCCCAAAGCATCGCTACCCTCTCCCTCTCTCTCTCTCTCTCTCTGTTTTTTCTTCCTCGCTTTTTCCTACTTTTCCTTCGCACACGTTCCTCTGCTCTCCCTTCTTCAACTTTCCTCTGTTTATATACCATTTTAATCACATTCAGATTCATCTTCAGTTTTCACAACACACAGTTTTCTAAAATGCCCATCTACCACCCCTCCATTTGTACACAACGGGATCCCAAGCTCCTCGTCGGCTGCGGTGCACACATTCTAGATCTCCAAACTGTGGTCAAAGATGGCATTCTTGGCGGTGCCCAGAAATTGGATCTCAAGGAGATGATTGAAGAGCTGGAGTCGTCCATAGAGGTCCCATCGGTGTTCATTTGTCCAATCTCGCTCGAGCCCATGCAAGATCCAGTCACCCTCTGCTCCGGGCAGACCTACGAGCGGTCCAACATTCTCAAATGGTTCTCTTTAGGCCACTTGACTTGTCCCACAACAATGCAAGAGCTTTGGGACGATTCCGTCACACCGAATCGGACCCTTCACCAGCTGATTCACACCTGGTTTTCGCAGAAGTACTTGGCATTGAAGAAGAGATCAGAGGACGTGCAGGGGAGAGTTTTAGAGCTCTTGGATTCGTTGAAGAAGGTCAAGGGCCAAGCTAGGGTTCAGTCCCTTAAGGATCTCCGACATGTCGTCACCGCCCATTCCTCCGCCAAGAAGATGGTGGTCGACAACGGCGGTGTTGCTCTAATCTCCTCTCTTTTGGGTTCTTTCACTTCCCACGCAGTTGGGTCGGAAGGCGTGGGGATTCTCGTCAATTTGGATCTGAATTCAGAGTTGAAGAAGAATCTGATTCAACCCACCAGAATATCCCTAATTGCAGATATTTTAAACGAAGGGTCCATCGAAACCAAGATTAATTGCACCAAATTCATCAAGATGTTGACGGAGGGCGATGCTTCAACAATAGAGAACGTTTCGAGTTTAAGTCTCCTCGTCGGATTGTTGAGAATGGTAAAGGATCAAAGACATCCAAACGGAGTAACCGCCGCACTCACTTTACTCCGAACGCTTTGTTCAAACGAATCAATCAGAAAGCAACTCGTTGGCATCGGTGCCGTCGCGAAACTCGGTGGCGCTCTCTCCGGCTTAAACGCCGAAAGCTTGGAGTCAGCGCTTTATATTCTCGACGTTTTATCGTCCCTTCCAGAGGGGAGATTAGCGTTGAAGAATTGTGAAGATACAGTTAGAAATTTGGTGAAATTGTTAATGAAAGTATCGGAGATTTGTACAAGATTTGCGCTATCGATTTTGTGGGCGGTGTTCAAGCTAGCGCCGGAGGAATGTTCGGTGCTCGCGGTGGAGGCGGGATTAGCGGCAAAATTGCTGCTTGTGATCCAAAGTGGGTTCAATCCAGAACTGAAACAGAGATCTGCAGAGCTATTGAAATTGTGTAGTCTAAATTACCCAGATTCTATCTTCATTTCTAAATGTAAGCTTACGAGAACTATACAATAATAAAACATAGCTTCTCAAAATTGTCCATAAACCACCTTTTGTTTCATTTATAAAAAATATTATGCACCATTGAAATAGCCTTATGAATGAACGCGATAAGCAGGGTTTGATGACCGGAATATTCTATCCCGGCGACCATACTTTTTTTTTTTTTTCTTCTTCTTTTTTTGTGGTCAAAGAATCCTGAAATACAGCCAAGCTTTGACCGAGAAAGAGGAAAGTGTTAGAAAAGCAGGACAAAGACTCGGATAAAATTGTATTTTTAATGCAAACATTTTTACTTTTCAAAAAGTAAAATTTTCTACCTTTAATTTTGATACCGAGTTGTTTGAAAAACTCTGCCCATTTAAAATAAACCCAGACTGAGCCTGCGGCCTCAGAGGGCTCTGTTTAAAAAGAGATTTAATAATTTGAAACAAATGAGAAATAGAATAATAATGGGTTTGAAAAGTGAATTTTATTATTGTTTACTGTGCGTTTGACCATCCAGTGTTTGGCACGTGGGAATGCGTCGTCGACTCCGAGGATGTAAACGTGTATTGTAATTTGTAATTTGTATTTTGTATTTTGGTTTCCTTTTTAGCAGCACGGAGTTTGGGGAAATTAATAAATTAAATTTAACGATTGCATGATGTTATAATTACAGTCACGTGCAGAGCAAGTGCAGATGGAGGGAGGTTGGGTAATTATCAGACACGAGTACGTTACTCGTGACCCACCCAAATGCCACCTTCCCCAACTTTACCTTCTCACAAATCATGTGTTCTTTCTACCAAATCCATCATCTTTTTCCTTTTTTTTTTCTTTTTTTTATTTACCACAATTAATATATTCCTCTCTGATTTTATTTTTATTCTAAAAAAATCTGCTCAATAGAATCTCCGCCAGCTCAATGCGTGGGCAAGTGTGCTTTTTTTTTTTCAATTAAAAAAAAAAAAAAAAAAAGAGTTATTTTCAATGTAAGTCCTCCAATTATCTTGGACTCTTTATTGTCTAATCCATTAAAAATGTAGGGTAAGGGTATTTTTGAGATAAATAGTTGATGTTGAGAGTATTTTTTATAATTTAATCGAAAATAAAAATAAAAATTCGCCGGAATTTGGGTGGATTAAGGTTTGTATAGACCGATTCTGAAACTAAAGCCCTTAAAGCATGGAGGATTTTGTGAGTTATTTTTGGAAAGTGATGGATGATATGAACATTGAGTATCTAATATGAATCCCTTTGGAGGCCATCTCGATCGAAACCAATATCATTAGAGACAGCAATAATGGAGTCATTCCGAGGACAAGGTGGCATTCAAATGCTATTATCTGCAGAACAAGATGCCCAGCAAGTCATATCCACCGCTAGAAACAGTATACTCTTCTACTTCTATAATCATTTCACAAATTCCTTTGGATAACACTTTTTTTTTTTTTTTTTTTTTTTTTTTTTTTTTTTTTTTTTTTTTTTTTTTTTTTTTTTNTTTTTTTTTTTTTTTTTTTTTGGTGTGGCAGAGAAGATGGCCAGACTGAAACAAGCTAAAGATGAAGCTGAAAGGGAAGTGGCCCAATATCGTGCCCACATGGAGGCTCAATATCAGAACAAACTCTCTGAGGTAATTTTTAATCTTAATCTTGTTTCAAAAACAATTTGATTTTAAATTATTATAACCGCAGACAAATTCTGGGTCCTATATGCAACGGCTGGAAGATGAAACCAAGGTTAAGATCCAGAATTTGAAAGAATCATCCGAACGAGTTTCAAAGGATGTTGTTCATATGCTTCTCCAATATGTTGCCTCTCCCAGAATTTAGAACAACGGGTAATTCGTAAACAATTTTATTTTAAATTAAAATTGCTTCGTTTATTTTAATTATAAATTTATTCAAAATGTAATTTCTTTATTGTGATCATTCAACCATTATCTGTCACCACACGTTTGGATGGTATGAAAGTAATTCAATGTGTTTCTCTTAGTCTCTACTCTAATAATTCCGTGTCACTTTATTTTATTTTGACGAAATTCAATGAAGTTCAACCTACGTTACGATTACTAATCTTAACCGATTCCATTTCCTAACTAATTCTTGTTACGGAAGCTGTGGGGACAGCCAACTGAATCGAATCAGCAGTCAGTTTGTTTGTAAATCGAACAGAAAAGGATTTTCCTTAATTATTATAATTATTTAATGAGAGAAAATGTAAAAAGATAAGTAATTCATGGCTTAGTGTCGCCGGAATAGATGTAATCAGTATGAGCCTCTAAGGTTCTTCTGATCAGGCAGTCGTCTTTCTCCCGTCCCTCGCATGGCCCGTCTTTACGAACCTCTTCAGCAACGACCTAGGAGGGATACGTGAATTAACCATCAAATTTAATTTAACAATATATAATCAATCCGAAATTAAAACGGAGATATGAAACTTTATGTTACCGGATTGGCGATTACGGCAGAAGTGGCAGTGAGAGTAGCGATGGGACGAGCCTCGGAGGACATTGTAAGCAGTGCTGCAATGGTGAAGAGAGCCGCGAGCTTCGACATTTTCGTGGTTACAATGGAGACGACGGGAGGATTCTAATTGGAGCTTTTGAACACACAATTGAATAGAAACGGATGAAACGGGGGATTTATGGAGATGACGCCCTACACGCTAATTATGGTTGTTTTGTTTTTTCCTTTTTTTTGGAGTGTTTATATTACATAATTAATATGTTATTGTTTTGGCATTCAATGTTTTTATTGTGGTTGTTAGTTGGAGGTTGATAATTGAGGGTGGAATCTATAAAAGTAAGCATGCAACATTGGGAACTGGAAAGAAGCGAAGAAGCAAGCAACCTTGTCGACAAGGAATTGGATTGGCCGGCACACACACAGCAATCCCTTTCATTTTATAAAAATTTGTAGAATTAAAATTGTATTCATATGTGGAAGAAGTAATGCAGCCCATGGTTTTCTTCTTCCACGTTTTTATGTTTGTTTTGTTTTGGATTTAACCTATTCAATACGCCACTGATCTAACATTTATGTCTTTCTTTTCATTTTGAGATAGAGGTAATTGAGAGTGTCCGAACCCCAAAAAACGTTCTATTTCATTGTATCAACTCATTTCTAGAAACTTCATCTACATTCATTTCACGTGCTTCAATGCCACCAACCTAATTTTGTGATTAAATTTTTTATTCACATTTTTAAATAATTATTTTAAGAGGAGATCAACGTCTAAATCTAAACAATTCACAATTAAAAGAAGAATGTGTGAATTTTTTTTTATTTTTTTATTATGAGAATTGAAATAAAAACTTACTCAACATTGATATTATAAATTGAATTTTATTATTCATTTTTTGAAATAGGGTTAATTTTGCTATGATTTGTGGTTAATAATACACTTTACCTCAACGACCATGTTGTTAACAGAGTTTAAATTAAAATATTTATTTTTTAAAACAGAATCATATTTTATATTTATTAAAAAATATATATACTATATTTTACATTAAGTTTTCTTCGTTAAGATTGAGAAAGAAAAAAAAAACATTCGCAGTTTTTGGGGGTATCGAACCGGAGTCGCTCGGGTGTCAGACCAAAAAAGCCTAGCCACTATTCTACAACAGGATTGATGCAAGAACGCTACAATAAACAATTAATTACTTTTGTTTCCAAAAAAATAAAAAGATCGCCGTTGCCGGGGATCGAACCCGGGTCACCCGCGTGACAGGCGGGAATACTTACCACTATACTACAACGACTTCGTTGAAATGGAGGTGCATGTTAGAATAATTATAATTTCTTAAAGCTGTTGGCGGGTATCGAACCCGGGTCACCCGGCAATTTCAGAAAATTTCTATTGGAAGTAACGATGCATTTTTTGCTATAGCATCCGACTCCAACGCACCGCATTTCCCAGAAAAGAAACCGCGCCACCTGGTCAGTAAATTCCTCCTGGGCTTGATCGTCTCCCTTCCCTTCTACTGCAAAAACTCTCTCAGAACTAAGATTCCAGAACTTGAGCTTATTTATAAAACCGATTTTCCTTTAGTTTATACATTATTTTTCATCTTGAGAAAGCAGAAGCTTCCGGGAGAAATGCTCGGAGATGGAGAAGAAACTCCTTGCAGGTGCGACTGATATCCTACCTTCTCTTTAACTAGGGACTTTTGAACCTCGTTTCTTAGTTGCTCCACTGGTATATTCGGTTTCTTGACTTCAAATTCTTGTTTCCGATCATTAAATCGGGCTGCATCAATCGGTTCTTAGCAAACTCGCTGATCATCTTGATTTTCATACATTTGCATTCTTCGAGACTGCAGCGATTAATTATATTTTGCTTGATGTTGTCATAAATCGCGATCGATGTCTAGATGCACAAGTTATTGTTATTGGATAAATTGATAATTGTTATGTTTCGGCTACTTCAACTATCCCGCTTCATCCATTAGTGCTTAAGCTTTGCTTGAAGTTGGATAAAAGCACAAGCATACGAAATTAATGAGTTTTTCGTGTTTATTTTTGTAATTTGGTTGTTAAATTTGTAGATATGAATTGCTGAACATGGTTAAGAAGCACTCCAACTTAATAGGACAAACTGAGGTTGATGAGCAAGATGCTTCGGATGTAGAAATGGATCCTCGTTTTTGGCACGATGTAATGGATTTGTATTTTATTCGTGGTAAGGAATCAAGGGGGCGACAAGACGACGATCTCGTATTTTTTATTAGAAAAGTGGTACAATTTTGCTATTGTCTTCTGCTTTCCTTGGTCGCAGAGCCTTTAATTTATTTAGTGCGGTATGAAAGTTCTAATACACTTTCTGACTTATGTTTTGAAAGAAATCTCAAGGATATGGGAACGATGATGATAATGGAGGCACCTCACCTTATTTTGTTCGCAGGTGGGCATCTAAGGTACACAACCTCCATTCTAGGCAGTGATGTTTTATGCATTTAATGAATTTATTTTTCTTTGCCAATGTTATCACATTTTCTAGAAGTGATTGGTGTTTTGAGCACCTTTATCGTGTAAATATCTTATGTGTGCTGTTATTTGTACAAATTAAACTCTTACCTAAATATTGTATTATGACAATAGAATGAGAGTGCCTTGTTTTCCTTGGTTGTTTCTGTTCATGCTATATGTTTTTCTATTATTAATATTGTTGCCAATACTTGCTATAAATCAGACTTAGCAGGTCTTCATTTACAGTGTTTATACTATACCAAGTAGAGCACGGTAATTTGTGGTATGATATCTCTAGGCTATCAAGATAACAAGCTGTTTTTTTTTTTTTTTTTTTTTTTTTTTTTTTTTTTTTTTNTGGTTGGAGATGCTTCAGTAGATGTTGATTGGAGGCGCTCATTTTATTTGAACTTGATTGCTCACAGTTCATTTACTGTGACTGTGGCAATTTGCAGGTATGGACTTTTTATGTGCTCTCTTTATTTTCTTAATAGACTTGTCTGATTTTCTTGAACACATTGCCTGCATATGTCTTGAGAGGTTTGAATAGTATGATTGTGGGCATATTATTTTTTATTACCATGCTAATCACATGTTCTGGGAGGATTGCTTGTTTTGCATAATTCTTATATGTTCTAATTATGAACTGAGAAGAAAAATTCTCTGCAGTATTCAACCTTTTTTCTGTTACCTGGTCAAGTCTTTTTGTGACTTTCACTAGTGTCATCTTTATACACTATATCATCTTATAAGAATGGGATCAAATTATTTTGGTTTAGAATAAATTTGTTAGGGATGCAATGCATATTCTTGTAATGACTAATGTTTCATGTTTTTGCCTATTTTTCTTCCACAAACTTTATAAAATCCACCTTTTTGGAGTGTAACATCATCTTTTAATATCCTTTGTGAAAATGACCAACACAAACAGAATCCGTTTAGTTAAATACTATTTGGTGTATGATGTAGTTATTGAGGTTTATTTCCTTATTCCTCTTCCATGAAGCTTCATCAATATTGATTTGTTGTTCTGTTTATTGATCTTTTCTCTTATTTCATTCCTTCTTCAGTCATCTGGTTCTTCGAAATCATCAAGCTGGACATACTACATCATTGTCTCCTATATATAAGGTATCTTCATGTGTACTCTTATTTAGTTGTTGGATTAATGTTTTGTCTAGAACTCATGCCCGGAAGGTCACATACTTTTGATGTTGGTGTAATAACAAATATACCTTGGCTATGTATTATGACGACATTTAGTACTTTGGTTTTCACCTTCTTTTATGACTATAATGATCCTTTGATAAAAACCATGGATTTTTGCTGCAAGAAGTAATTTGATTTTCTGGTCATTCAACTGTGGTTTCATGCAGTCTTGCCCTTTAATAAATTTTATTTTCATCATTTATATTTTTCTGTTCGGTTTGGGGCTCTCTGAAGGTTGTAAAGACTGTATATGCATCTCCTAGCCGTGTCAATTTTCATTTGGATTCTAAAAAGGTAAAGTATTTGTTGTCCAGAAAGATTCTCTATCATGCTATACTATCAATGTCAATTTGACTTTATCATAAATTATATTCAGGAAGTGGAGACAACACCTGCATATCCAGATATTTGTTTTGCAGTTGATGACTTTGACTCCACCTTTGATGCAGTGGTAATGTTCGTAATGAATCTCATCACTAGTTTGTTTGTTTGTCTGTTTTTCTTTTTACTCAATAAATATGCAAGTAATTGGTTGTTGGAATTAAGTTTTCATGATCTATGCATAAGCATTTGCTGACTCTGTTTTAACTGTGCTAAAATTTATATGTATATTTTTTTTATCCATGAAGTTCAATGTCAGAGTGTACACGCCTCGACTAACCTCACACGATATTCCCCCAACCCTACTACATTTGGTTGCCTAGGAAATTTGTAGGATAATCTTAAATAGGTGGCCACTATGACTTGAACCTATTCTCACCACGCCATTTACTATTGACCTTGATCCTAATTGACTAGTAGGCCATATATGATAGTTTTTTATGTTTTTTCTTTCTTTCTGAATAAGGCATTTGTTTCCTTTAATGTAAACACACGCTGAATCATTGAACCAGAATTGAATGTTAACTTTTGGAAAAAATTTAAACATATGTAATCATGCACAATCTTTTGGTCAGTCATACTACTTATACACTTAAGGTACCATTGCATTTGTTGAAATTTCAGTGTTCTTATTATTCAGGTCTTAACAGAGACTGACCATTGCTATTGTGTACTTCTCAATGCACATGGTGGTGCAGCTTTTCCCGGAAAGGAGAATGCAGAAAATTGCAATTCTAGTAATCTTATGGCCTCATGTACGGATTCTGATCCTCAAAGTATGAAGGATTCCAAGGTTTGCGTTGCTTCACTTTCCAGCTGTCTTGCTACTATTATTTACTTGTTGTCAAGAGCTACTGAATTGTCCAAGCATTGCGGATCATGTGAATCTCACTTGTAAAATTATAAATAAAACTTTCATGTTAATGTAAAAAACATCATGTTGCCCTACTTCATGCTTGTTTATGTTGAGTTGCTTGAGCTAAGCCATTAGTGAAATTGTAATTCAAACCAAGAGGCATATGGTAGAGCCATAAAGGACTATATTTATAGAGTTTATTGATAGGACTAGTACTTGGAGGGTCTTCCTTCATCTTCTCTCTTTAAGAAATTTCATCTGCTTTCTTCTTCTCTCTTATAATTTGGATAGCTTTATAGATGTTTTTACTTGAATGATTGTAGAGCTTTTCTTATTGTTATCCCTGACATATTTTCTCAAGGGGGTGCTAGCTACACTGTATGGACTATATGGATGATGGGGAATACTTATTATTAGTAACCCATCTTGCAGAAAAGGGAGTTCTCGTTAAATATTCTAAATTTAGTTTCCCTTGGAAGTCAATTTTTTCCTTTTCAATGATCTGTAAATGCATTTTTTAAGCAAGCGGAAGATTTAAACTTTGCGAAATATGAGTATTGACATGATCCATGAGATCCCCTCATGAGTATTGGATAATGGATACTCACATCGTTCTAAATGCTGCAGATTACTCTTTTCTCTGGATTTGTCAGCTACCAAATGGTTCGAGATGCATATGACGGTATATATATCTAGAATATCTTTTTTTCTTCAATGTGGCATAACATTTATCATACTGAGTTTTCCATTCTTATTCAATGCGGAAGAACTTTACTTCGTTCAAATTATCCAGCCTATTTGTTGATATGGGTTGTTGCATCAAATCATTGTTTCCCAGTATGATATAGGATGTATGACGTAAGTAACTAATGCCTTATTGATTCTCTGAGCTAATAGTGGATGTTTTGTCCGTTAGTTTGAATAGCACAGACCTTTTCTACTAATTCTAGAGTTTAAGCTAGCCTTCCACTTGATACCTTTTTCTTTAATATTTATTAATCAAATATCGAAGTTTCTCTATACAATCTATCTGCAACTCTTTTCTTCAACCACTTTGATGGACATATCCCATTAAGAGAAACTAGAGGACTCTTCAATGTGCTCTTTTGTCCTTAGAAATTGAAAGAAGGCTGTGATGCAATTTTTCCTTTTCATTTTCCATCTTGTTCTCTTATCATCATAAGGTAGACTTCATTTATGTGACGTTTCTGCTGAATTGTTTATGATTAGTATTGACTAAGAGAGAAATTCCTGATAAACAGTATTAGATTTAATGTGGTTTTCACACTTGGTGGATAAATGCGTGGCTTGTTATCCCCTTAGAGATAACTTTGTTGAATCGATTGATATCGATCATATATAAAAAATATGTATATATATTTTATTGTAGTGATATTTTACTATTGCTATGTGGTGGCTGGATCATAGTTCAATAGTAGTATACTCCCGTCTATGCATATGGTTTGTATCTTACGGAAGCCTTTTGCAGAAGCGATTTTTATAGTTTGCTTTTCCAAAGTTTATTTTTATCAGAGAGACTAGGTGGTAAGAGATTAAGTTTCTCACTGTCTTTCTTCTCTCTTGCACTTATTGACAGCTGGCAAGTCTAGATTTGGCAGCCTTCTCTCTCTTGGTCATGCTTCTGGCAAAACAGACAAAATTTACATGAAGGGACCTGGAGGACGTGGGGAAGTTGAAGTTGCTGTTTCTGGTGTTGCAGGTAGGTTAGGAAATAATCTTTTCAATGTTATCAAGCCTTTTATTCTTCTAATTGAGTAATAGTACACAATATTTTCCTTAACTATAGCAATTAAAGATAAATTATCTTTGCACCTTTTGTTAGTCCCAACACCCCCCTGGCTCTTCCTCCATTAGAAGGGACGGATACCATTATGATGTTATGAGGCATTTTTTATTCTTCTCCTTGTTTTTAGTTTGTCAAAAAAATCTTGTTTTGAACCAAATGATCCCCAAAAGTTATCCTCGTAGGAAGCTTATCTTACTGGAAAGTCTTAATTTATTACGATTGTAGTAACATAACATTTGTAGTATCAGTTTTGGTAAGCGGGGTGAGAGAATGAGCATTGGATTATTTGAAGATTTATTGCAGTTTAAGTTATTTTATTGGGTGAATAATATTATGCCATTCCTCTTTTCATATGGGTGATAGTTAATTTCATCTGTCTAATTATTGTCTTATATGTGTTTGTATTATAATATCAGATCAAAGCCTGCAGGATTCTGGGCCCTTTTCACCCGTAGTATCAAAGAGAGGATTTGGGATTGGCACCATAGTTAGAAAAGCAGCATCTGTAGCAACTGTTGCTGCAAAACAAGCTTATGCAGCTGCTAGTAGCACTAGTTCTGATGACGAGATGATACCTCTCAAGTGTTGCTTGATGTCCATTTCGTTGCCCTGGGAATACATCGCACACGATCTTTTGTTCAAGGTAAGTTCATTATTAACCATCGTAACTTCGCATTATCCATATTTCACCACATTTGATCTCAGGAGGTGGGTTGTGGATGTCAGACTTGGGAATTAGATTGGTATTGATTCTTTAGGATTGGTCTGGTAATATTTATGTTTCTTCTTATCTCTTATTTCTCATATTCTTTTTTCTGTTAAAATGTCTTTGATAATAAGAGAGAGGTTTTGATCCTGGGATGTGGTTTATAGATGTCAAAATTGGGATTGAGATTGAGATTGGTATTGATTTTGTAGGATTGTTCTGATAATATTTATTTTTCTTCTTTCTTGTATATTTCTCCTCTTTTTAAAAAAAAAAATTGTTTTTAAAGAAACAAAAATACATTTATCAGAAAAAGTAATGAAACAATAATTTCACCAATATTTTGGAAAATTAGAAATAAGAAACTAATTTTTTCCCCATAATTTATATAATATGTAGAAGCGTTGATACCATGAAAAAAAAAGGTGGAAAATTGTTTTTTCTTCTTGTTGAGAATGAAAACTAGTTATTTTATCTCTTTGAGACTAGAATACTTCTCTGTATACAAAATAAGCTCATTACTAAATTATTAGCATATTCGATACTGATTAGGCACAAAAGAAAACTATGGAAGGGAGGAAGTTGAGGAACAGCATAATTGGGAATGAATCCTGAATAAATGATTTCATCACCAAAATAAATCTTAGGTTTTTTGGCCGAAAGTATGCATCTTAAGTTTTAGTAGTACGTGAAAAATACCCACATTGGCATATCAGATGTAGGGTGCTGCAATTTATTTATTTATTATTATTATTATTATTATTATTATTGGTTTACTCCTTGCACTTTTGGTTATGGAATTACCTATTCTGTAATAATGATCACTAACTTCTAGAGTCATCAACCAGGGAAGTCCGCCAGTGAACTTGTGAGCATCATAGGTTTCCGTCACTGAGATATAAACTGAAGTGGAACTCACCTTTGGAAGGCTCCAAAGTTTCAGGGAGGTACTCCTTGTACGCACACAACATGAAAGAACTATTTGTAAAATTTGATTGTATTTGGATTATTGTTGTTATTTGCATAGTTTTGTGTCGGGTAATAGAGAGGAATCTTGCTGAAGAGATCTTGTGGAATTTAACTGTGTAGCAAGCGCTTGATTCAATTCATAATCACCTACTTAGCAGCAGGCGCAATTTCTTTTCTTTCTTTTTTTTTTTTAGTCAAAGACAATAGGAGGTTAGAGATTTCAATTCCTGATGGGTAATTTAAACGAAGTTCAAGCTATCTTTCATTTGAGTTGTTCCCAAATATTATGTTCAACAGATGGATGGAAAGCACTTTGCATTGCTTCTCCGTTGGAGTTATTCTGTAATTTGTATTTATATCTTTTACCAATGGGGGGCTGGACAACTATCATCTTGTGTATAAAATGATCTTTCATTTCCTGGAATTTTTTTTGTTTTAATTGTTAGATTTTTACAGACTTAACACGCTTCCCTTCCCGGCTTTGAAGTCTCAACTATTTTCAAAATTTTATTACTCTTTCCCTTCTTGGAACTTGTGTTCATTCTCATTCGTTTCTAATCTTATAGCTTTAGTTTGATCAAGATTAATATACTTAATTAGCAAGTTTTTAGAGCTTGTTATGGACACGGAGGCTTGAGTTGCCATATTCTTGAAGGTCCTATCTTTATTTTCTGGCTTGAGCCTCTAACGCATGAGCAATCTATGCTTAACAAAGCTATTCATAGATTCCAAGTATGAACAGCGCTTTAGTGAGTATCTTACCCACTTTTCTGTCGCATCTAAGATTGGAAATACTTGTGCAATAAAAAGTTGTATTTGCATTGAGATACGCGTTAAAAGTAAGCAGATTTGGCAGTATTACATTGGGGTTACAAAAGTAACTTGCAAAGGGGTACCTGATGACGACATCTCAAGTTCCTGGCGGCATGGGCGTCTAGTTAAGGTAAAAATGCAGTGTAAAACATTGGCTTCTAAGTTGTAATACCATGTTAATTTTCTTCACTTCGTACAGGTAAAAAGTTCAATTTATAGGGGAGAGGTGCAGAACTTGCATGTTAGCCTCCATTACCGGTAAACCTGACCCCTTCGCTTATGCTAAAGGCTAAAACTAATTGTTAATTAGGAAAGACAACCGTAGGAACATTTGCTGTAAATTTATTATGGAATCTTCTCTACTTGAGATTTGGTGTTGTGCATGCCATGTCTTGAACTATGGGCGAAGCTCCGGATCAAGTGAAACCCCAACTGTGCTTTTCATGGTTGGGTTAAAAAAGCTGCCCTCTTCGATCTAATAAATAGGATTAAAGAACATACTTTTTAGTATATAATTAGCTCTCGTAGGCTGGATATATGTGTTCTAGGGTTATAACCATAGCCAATGTCTAGTATGTGGTGCTCGTGTATCTCGAGTAAATATATCACTAAAATGTTAGACAGACATTGTTGAACTCAGGTTGAAATCAAAATGTTAGACAGACTTTTTAACATGTTATGAACTCAGTTTGAAATCCTTTGACTTCCCTCCCATCCTTTGTAGGCAAAATACACCTTGTTGGTCTCCACACTGGCGGGATCAAGTAAATAGGTTAGCCTTCTTTAGATTTGAAGCTATAATATAATTCTTCAAGTCTCTCATTAGACAAACTTGTGGGTACTGGTTAATGAGAGCGGGGTGAAAATCAGAACAAGAAAAAGAACAAACCCTTAAACGCAAAGGTAAAAAGAAAAAGAAAAAGAAAAAGGACTATGGTCTGCACTTTTGTACAATGGGTGTTGCCCATAGTATTCCAAAACCATGCTGATGAAGCTTGGGGTATTGTCTTTCCTTTTTTAGGCTAATTTTTTTATTCATTCATCCAACTGTTCATCCGTTGGCTTACACTGTGTTGCAGCAAAGGCATGAGCTCAACCATACACCATGCCATTCTCCCTTCAACTTTTTAACCTTCATGACTTCTCCATCCCGCCCTGTCGTTTTTTGCTTGACTCTTCATGACTAAGCTAAACCACAATCTCATATTCCCCAACTACTTTCTTCTCTCTCTCTCTCTCTCTCTCTCTCTCCTGCCCGTCTAAAAGTTTAAAGCAACATTTCTGGTTCAGCACCTTGCCACCGCTGCACAACTCCCCATAAAAGATAAATTTTCTTTTCTTTTCTTTTTTTTTTTTTGTCTGAGAAAACTACTGCTATTATGTAGCAGGAAGCATAGTTTGCCACATTACCATGTCTTTTATTATGTGGGTCTTTGCATAACTTTTAAGTGCTAATGGCATAGCTAAAAATGAATAGGAGTAGTAGTAGAAGAGCATTGGTAATGCTTCTGTTGTCTGCCCGATGTTCCTTAAAGCACCTTTCTAATTTTGTTTCCGAAACTACTCTTAGCTCTGTTCATATAAATGGTTTGAGTTATAGGGTTTGTGTTGCCAAATTAATACTGTTCTTCACGTCTGTAATAATTTTTTTTAAAAAATTAGTTAGTTTCTTGAATATATATGTTCATAAAGAAATAATAATCCAAAAGAACTGAAATTAGTGATATGTCCATTCGTAGGAAACAAATCTTCATGATACCTGGTATCATCATAGGGGAAACAAAACTGTCTAAAGAAAACAACGTAAGTTTGTTGGGTTTGTATTAATTGATTTTATTGTTTCCTCATTCTTCTTTAATTTTCTCTTATATATATATATATAAGGGGGGATGTATTATTAAAAAGAAAAAAGAAAACTTGAAAGAAATCACAAAATTAACATACATTTTTCTCATGAAACAAATCACGTGTTATTTTACAATAAAAGTTGTTTTTTTTTTCTTTCGTGGGCAGGTTTAGCTCACTCCTCCAAGGTTCATGCCTTATTGGGTCCCATGTGTCTCTCCCATTTCTTCCATAAATACCCAACACTTCCTCTTCCTTCATCCCCTTTGTTCTCTCTCTCACAGTTTAGTTTCGTTTACATGTCAATCCTGAATATGGAGGAAGAAGTTGGGTTTCAAGGCGAGGTACCTGAGAATCATGAGGAGTTCACTGCCACTGAAATCCAAGAGCTTTTGTCACTCTTTCTAGTCAACGACGGGCCTCCAAGTTCCGGTTCCGATTCACAGGGTTCGATGCCGACCTCGGCAGCTTGTTCAACCAATGACGACGAGAGGAAGCTGCGTCGGATGATATCAAATCGGGAGTCAGCCCGGCGGTCACGGTGTAGGAAAAAGAGGCATTTGGAAGATCTGACTAATGAGGTGAACCGGTTGATGATCCAGAACCGGGAATTGAAGGATCAGCTCGGCCGGATTCTCAGCCGCCGCCATATGGTTCTGAGAGAAAATGATTGGTTGTGGATGGAGTCCGTGGGTCTTCGGGCCAGACTTTCGGATCTTTGCCGGATCTTTGCCGTCATGCAATAACCGTCAAAGAAGCTTACGTAAAAGTTAAAAAGGAAAAAGTATAAAAAAAAAAAAATTACTACAGCCCAAAACGCCTTGTATCATACGCATTGGAAGTGAAGAAAATATTAATGCTCTTTTTCTTTCTTTGAATAAAGGCAGCTCCCTTGAAAAATATTAAAAATAAATTGTTTTCTTTTTCTTCAATTTTACTTTGGTCTCCGAAACAAAGGTAGCTTGGTAAATTAAGAAGATTATTTAATGGTGTTTTTAACCGCTGATTCCGTTTGTCAATACATTTTATTCTTTCTAATTGACTAATTTTCTTCATAAATTGACAGAGAACAACATATAAGGATGTTCTTGACCAATTAGGAGGGTTCATAGTATTATTAAATATTATCAAAAACCAATAATTCTTTGATACAAAAAGTATAAAAAGTAAATAAAAAGGAAGGGATTTTGAAATGTTGTTGGAGGTATCTTTTGGGCGATGCGTGCACATGAATCACTGAAACCCATGCTCTTGCCTGCAAAATGCATCTCAATAAAAATTCTATTTTGACCACTTTTTTTTTTTTATAAATATATATAATAATAACAAAAAACCAAACCTTTTTACGTTAAAAACTCTCTGACATCAATGAACTGAACCCTTTTTCAAAAATTAAATAATTAGCAAGTTGCTTGTTTGGTGCCAGTCCTTTTGTAGTTCTTTAAGTATTACAATTTACAACTTATTAGAAAAATATTTAAAAAGTCTGTAAATTTCTGTCTGTTAGTTAGAAATAAAAAATTCGAACAACAAATTTACTCGCTAAGAATTGGAACAAAAATGATGCTAGAAGTTGTTTGAATTAAGAATAAAAAAAAATTGTTTATTAAGAAGACTGAGAATTAAATTAGGAATTGTTTATCATATAATCAAATACTCATTTCATACTAATTAAAATGCATTACTAAGTAATGTGTCAATGCAAAATTTTAATTAAAATAATATTATCTCTATTTAAAGTTTTATTTGAATCTAAAATAATAGCTAATTGAAACAATTTTAGGTTGACTAATAAATATTTATAAAATTTTCATAGGAGCAAATACATACATATAAAATATAGTTATATTTTATTATTGAGATATTTATAGGAATAATTTGATTTTTTATATAAAGAATAATTACTAACGGTAATAAAATCACATATAGAAAAAATTTCAAAATAATTTTCTACTCACTATGTTTTAGAGTTTTAATAAATCGATAGAAAAAAAAAAACAAATGAGATAGAACGAACTTCTGTCTCTTTCGGCGAAGGAGCTGGTGTGGTGTGGTGTGGTCCATCACTGGATGAAAATTTCCCCTTTTATTTGCCTTTTTTATGTAGGTAACAAAAATAGATTCAAAGGAGATTTACTTTTTATTCTATCTTTTTTTCCTTCAATTTTGTAAAATAACAAAGAGGACCTTGTCCATACTACGATCCACCTCGAGCCAAACTAAGAATATATAGATTGACCAACCCGAGTTTCTGGGTTGGTCTAAGAAATTTCTCTAATTCGACCAACTCAATGCATACCCCCTACCTAAAATATAGAAGAAAAGATTGATACACATCTTCACGAGCTTTAATTTATTTTCGTTCAACTTTTTTAAGCTATTATAATTCACGTGTACTATAATGCATGGTAGCTTTATAACAAACTATGAGAATATACTCGTCCTGTTACAACGAATTCAATAATATATACACTAAAGAAACTCCACATATATTATTATAGTGTATTTCAACGTCAAAAATATATCTCCATACATAAAAACAAATTCATAATCCAAAAAACTTTCTGCACATTCATCATTCACTAAATCTTAAATTATTGTTTAAAAAGATGTAAAATCAAGATTACAAAATCTTTCTCCCTTTTATCATAATCTATATACTTTAATTTAGAGAGGATATATTGTAGTTGATATTGATACATTACCCTTTCAACCATGCATGTGCCTCTGCACAATATACTACATTTCTAACCATTGTGACATTCATATAATTGATCAATCATACCCGAAAAGAAAACCCATATTAACCAATTAATTAAAGCTTGACTATAAATATTTAATTTTACTCATTGTATTTTTTAAAAACATATTCTCGATTAACATTTTGTATAAATTATATTATTATTTAATTAATTTAGATAAAAATAATTTTGAAGGATTAAATTCTAAGATTTATTAAAAATATAAAGTCAACATATTTTAAATCTAAAAAGCAATGTCCATAATTCAAGAGAGGGGGCTGCCGACCCCTTTTTTGCAGGTCCACGTGGACGGTGCAGATTGGAGGTGTTGAACCGGGAATGAAAAGCCAAAAAGGGGCGGATAAAAAGAAAGCAGGGAAGAGGTTAGCAATTGCCACGAGTGTTCGGTTGACCGAAGGAAGTGAACCTCACAATTCATGCCATGTAATGGTCTACGTATCACTCGCTGATTGGTTACCTTTGTGTTTGGGTGATTTATTTGAAGCTGATTAAAGCTAATTGAATCACTTTATTTTTTAGGGGAAAATATGGTTCTAGTTTTTATGCTTTTCTTTGTCAGATGGAATGTATCAAAGTCGTTGCAACCACTCTCTTTTTTAATTTGAAATGCATTTTATTTAATTAAATTTGCATTAAACAATATTTTTGAAGTTGAATACAGGAACAATGTAATAATTAAATAAACAACCAGCTAAATGTTACCCCTACTCAAATTGGGCTTAGGTTTAGCCCAAAGCATTTTTAGAAAACATTGGGCCCGGCCCATTTGATTGAATTGGGCTTATATTTGTAATCTTCTTCTCTATCCATTTGGTCGAATTTAAAAAATATTGGGCCCGGCCCAATGTTGTAAATGTAGCCCAACCATTTCAGACTGGCTTGTTGGACGTCGAGATTTCGTCGAAAAGCCATCTTTGGTGCGGCTAGGGTTTCGAGATATTGTTACGCCCAAGAGTTAGGGTTCATAAGACCTTGTTTTCTCTATAAATTGCGCCGTTGAATATAAACCTGTGAATTACAGTGCCCTTCCCACGCTCAACGCCTTCAGCATTTGCAACTCTCTTCTTAGCTGCTATGATTCTTTCTTTATTCTGATCAAATTAGAAGTCTACTTTGATGTTTTCGCCTGGTTCTTTCAATTTAGAAGCGGGTTTATGATATAATTTCGTAGATGATATAGATCTATTTGCTTCCTTCTTCGTTCTGTCTTTCGAATTCTGACGTTTTTTTTTTTTAAATTCTTCTACGATTTTGTAGAATCATTTTGATTAGTAAAATGTTTTGATGAGCTTGTTCGATCTGGTTTGGTTGCGATGATTATAAAAAATTCCTCGTTCTGAATGCTATTGCCATGGCATGACAGACACCTTACACCCATAGAATATGAGCAACTTGCCTTTCTCAATCTACTACGTTATTTTAGTATTTTTGTATCGTTTTATGAACTCTTTTTCTGGTCTTCTCTGTATTTCGAAAACCTTCTTTTACTCCTTTGATTCAGTTCTTGTTTGATTAATTGGACTGATTGATTTTGTATCATTATAGATAAATTGTTTATGAATCTGATTTATGATTTGGAGGCGTTAGAGCACAGCGTATTGGGATTTCATTGTTGCAGAACTTATAATCTTAACGTGACGGAGTTGTACTTCTTGAAGTCTCAGCGCATGTTCATGTAACTGCTTTGTGTATCTCTGCAACTCCTATAAAGATAATGGAGGTGTTTAAAGCCCTAACTTGGTAGTGGAAATGCTCCTGAGGTTAGGGTTACGCACACCACCATATTCCAGTAGGACAGTTCTTTTCTTTATCAGCTCATCTTACAGACGCCGCTGCGATCATCCAGTTCATGTAAACACATCATTAAAAAACTGGGAAACTAAATTGCATTTGTTTTCACACAATCCTTTAATTAGATTTTCATAATTTTACATGCACATTGGAATTCTAACCCCAAACTCCCACATGATTTTAAACTAAATTCAACTTCAAATTCAATTATTTTCGTATAATTGTAGTGAATATTAGATGGATTGATTATCTAATAAGAATAAAATTTTAGAAATTCGTTCTCCGCATGGAAGAGATGAACATGAGTAGAATTAAGGAAAATTAAACATGTTTTTGTACCTGGAGATGGTTGGATTTATAAATAGTTATATGTAACGCCTTAAAGTCTAGAGCCCCTTCATATTGGGCTGTGGTTTAGAGTTATTGGGCTTTTCTGTCTTAACAGGCTTATTCTACTGGCCAATCGATGGGGATTAGCTTGGGCCGTTGGAGTTATGTGCTGGGCCCATTAAAAGATATAAATGTTCACTTCAATTTTTTCTAGACAATGCCCTTTTATAGAGGTTTCCGACAAAAAAATAACGGGTGAGAGGTGGGTAGAAATGACCAAGACAATATTATTAAAATTATAATTTTAATAAAAGACTTGGTTGTATTGTTTGTTAGGCCAACTACCTTGTCTTTAAGGAAAAGTTATCAATCTGTACGTGCATACTCTGAACCACAATAAGGGTTTTGCCTAAGTTTCAGTCTCAAGTTTGGGATATTAGGTATTCATGCCCCTCGCTCTCGTTCTTGCACTTCTATAGGCATTCAGACGTATTTTCGGTCTTTTTGTCCAATAAATTGGTTGCATCTAATGATCGCCAATTTTCTATCAATAATTATCTCGTGTAGGGGATTAAAGCCCTATAATAATATACACACCAATATTATTAATAAATATATCTATGTAATTTGCATGGGACTCATTTCCCACCTCAATTCTACCTAATGGAGAAAAAAGTGAGGAGAGATTTCTTAGATAAATGATTTTTTTTTTCTTGTCTAATTTTGCAAAATAAATGAATCAGAGAAATGAAATGTGAAAGGCTTCTATGTGTCCCATGTATCTTGTCGCTCAATTGGTTAAAACATATTCATTTATAAATTATAAGTAACGTGAAATTTATTTTTGGCATCAGGGAGGAAAGTTATTAAATATTGAAACCTACAAATTTTGAGAGTAGAGAATAAATAAAAAGTGGGAATTCAATAGATTCATTTCTCAATAAAACAAATGATAAAAAAAAAAATGTTGCAAAGTATGAAGTTGGCTGAAAATGGTAGGCAGGCAAGTCCAAGTCGAAGTCCAAGCCCGAATCCCAAAATTGTCCCCACATGGTAAGCGAGTTGGGTTGCAGCTCAAGGCCTTTTATGGGAACTCTAATTTCATTATTTAATATTCGATTATCGAGTCTTTTATTTTAATACAAACATTAATTAAATTAATACTCACCCTATCACTATCACTATCCTATGTAATTTTATTAATCCCCCTCACCATGTGACCTTCCCAAATCCAATCTCTCCTACTCCCTCCCCCTCACCATGTGACCTTCCCAAATCCAATCTCTCCTACTCCCATGAAGATTTAATTGTTTAGCGTTTATGTGGAAACGATTTTGTTTAATTTATTACGTTATTAAACCCTAAACAATAAATAATGAATCCAAAAAGTATAGAGTTGTTCGTTAAAAGACCTCTATTTATTGGAAGTGTGGAGGAGAATCGTCTTCATTATACCTTGATTAATAAATGTAAGAATAGATTAAGGAATTAATTAGCGTATATTTAATTGCTTAATGACTACCAATGCAGCATTAATCTCTTGGGGTAGAAGGAGAGACAGAAAATACAGACCACAGATGCATGAATGAATGAATTTGAAAATATCCGAACTGTGTGGAAAAAAGTGGCGAACTGTGTGGAAAAAAGTGGCTTCAATAATTGAATTTAATTTCCATAAGAATTATAAAAATAAATAAAAGTACTTGAAATCTTATGTACGTAATTACTGTTCTTCCATTCCACTAGAGAGAGAGAAGAGATTAGATTAGATGGGCAAAACGCATTGAGAAGCGAAGAAAGAGCAGACCGCCTCTAAAAATTAATACCTTGGAGGGTAGCCCTTTCCTTCTCGGACTCTGCGAAGGGGCACCCCCTCCCACAAAAAATACCTATAAACATTAAACAACCTGCTCTGCCCTGCCCTGCCCTGCCCTCATACTCTCCCCTCTTTCTTTCTCCTTAATTTTTCTTTTCCAAAATTAATATTGTGTTGTGACACATTTATTTAAAAGTAAGTATAAAGACGGAATCATGAACATGTTTTTGAAAAGTTAAATTATGCTGAAATGTAGTGATTATATGGTATAACATATGTTTAGGGTTAGGTTTATTTGAATAAAGTACGAAATGGCGTCAGTCAATTGTGATTAAATATTGATTAAAGAAAAATAAAATATGCGGAGAGCATGTGAGGAGGAGGAGGAGGAGAAGATTATATAATAAAATAAAATTGGAAGAAAAAGACATGATAAGGCTTAGGGAAATGGTTTTTGTAATAATTAATGTAATTCCCAATGCATGTCCAGTGTTGGAATCTCAGTCAAAAGGTTTATATTGCTTTGCTTTGAGTGTGCAACAAAATGCCCACATCTCCTTCAAACTAAAACACACTTAAATTAATAATTCCAAAAGCTGCTTAAAAACTCTTCTTTACTATATTTTAATTTAAAAAAGAGATGGGTTTTGGAAGGGTAAGTAAGAGGGCAGGTTTCCAAGTAGTCTGTGATTTGTGTGTATTGAATGTGTTGGGTTTTGTGGTTAAGGCAGTAGGAGTAGCGTTCGTGTAGGGACGCAGACCGTAGGTTGGCGGCAACGCAACGCCTTGGCCTTGGCATTGGCATTGGCATTGGCATTGGATATTTGTATTTACCATAAACATTCTTATTATTACTTATTTCTCTCTCCTCTCAACTACCTTTGAATTTCCCACCCTTTCACGTGCTTCTCTTTATTGCTTCTCCCTTTCCCTTTCCTCTTTTACTCTATAACCTAAACCCTTCTTTCTAACTCTAAATTTACTTTCTTTCCTCTACTTATTCTAATCTAAATATTTACATATAATTCTAAATTTTAAAATAAAATAAAAAAGAAATGGATTGGGGGAAAAAGACAAAAGAGTTTGTCCAGGTTGGAAAAAAGTGGAGTGGGAAATTACAGGGAGCCGAGAAGAGGGTTGTGGAGCTAACTGAGCTGAGGCGACATTTGTGCATGTATATACATTTCATCCGACAACCTTTACCTTCTCCCATTTCTATCCCCCAACGGGATAACCCTTACCTTTTCATTTTCGAACGTGTTTTTTTATATATATTATTAGAATTTAAAAGTTTATAGTCCAAATTTGTAATTTTACGTTTAAATATATATATAGAGTGATATTAGGGCATGGGCCCGTTTTGGTACCGAGGGGGGGGGGGGGGGNATCAATCGTGGGGCCCAGCCCATGCCTGTCGGTAAAAGGGAAACGAGCTTCCTCCATTCCCATCTCACGAGGAGCTTCTGGTCATTTCACAAAATTGCAAGGGAAATGAAGGGACGTGGCCCCCACGTGGCACTATCAAAGTCCACACCCGCTGTTGACACGTCAATGTCACAGTTGGAGAGAGAGAGAGAGGATGCGAGTGTGGAGAGGATTCCAATATTTTGAAATGATGAGATGGGTTTGACGTGGGTTACTTGCTTTACTTTTACTGCTTCTTTTTTTTTTTTTTTAATAGAAAATATTCTTCGGAGGGATCTTTCACTGTCTTCTCCAGCTAAGAAACAGCTCGCAGAGAATGTGATACACGCGCTTTGTAGGAGCGTCGTAGTGAAAGAGAGCTGATTTTGGAGCGGAGGGAAGGCGGCGTTGAAGAAGGTAGAATACAAATAATAATAAAAATAAATAATAAATAGGTGGTAATACAATAGCATGCTCCCCCATGCCATACAATCGCTTTCTCTTTTGTATTACCTTTGTTTTGTTGTTCCATATACAATAAACCATTTTGTTTGTTTATTTTACATATTACATTTATATGTATTTAATATATCCTTAGGGAAGGGTGCTTATATTACATTACATTCAGCTCCGTTGTTTTTATTAGCAGTGGAAAAGTGGAACATGTTAGCAGTGGAATTTAAGGCAGGGAGTGTAAATGAAATATAGAATATTATATATATGGACATAGGGTAGATAATAGTTATGTATGAAAAACAAAGCATGCAGCAATGGGTGATGCCAATTAAAAAAGGGCCCACCACAATTTTAATTACGGAGTTAATGCAAAGGAGGGGCTTGTCTGCAAATTGAGTGGCAACCATATCCTTTGCTTTTATTATTACTATTACTCTTGCGTTTTTCTTGTGTTTGCATTTTTGGGTCCAAAACAACCAATAAACATTCACTCTATCATTCCGTCTTATCATTTTTAAAATGCGCATTTTAGAAAAAGGTTTCACGTATTTACAAGTAATGTTTCTTTTTCCTCTTATCAGCCCTACGATTTTTAAAACGTGTCTGTTAGCGAGATGTTTCCATACCTTTAATGAGTAATGTTTTATTTCCCACTCTAACCCGATGTGAAATCTCACGATCCATCCTCTTGGAGACCTAGCATCATCGCTAATACACTGTCCGGTGTCTGGCTTTGATACCATTTGCAACAACCCAATACCCAAACCTAGTGTTCTCACTAGCACACCGCCTGATGTCTGGATTTGATCTAATTTGTAACAGTCCAAGACCAGATCTACCTAGTGTCATCACTAACACACCGTTCGATGTCTAGCTCTAATACCATTTGTAACTATCTAAGGTCAGACCTAGCGTTCTTGTTAGAACAACCTTCCAATGTTTGACCTGATACTATTTATAACAGCACAAGACCACCGCTAGTAGATATTGTGCGCTTTGACTCGTTACGTATGACCATTAACCTCCCGACTTTAAAAATGTGTATGTTAGAGATGAATTTCTACACCCTTATAGAGAATGTTTCGCTACTTTCTCCAATCAACATGAGATCTATACCTCAAAATTTGAAACTTATGACAAATCTTACCTTAAAGTTAGAGGCATCGGTCATTGAACTTTTCGTACATTTGATGAACTTCTATTACAGTAAAACCAAGGGAATATAATAAATTGGAGGCATTGAGAGAATGAGGGCTGTCTCCCAAAAGGGATATATAGGGCACAACGAGGAAGATGAGGGGAGCCAAGTTAGGGGGTGCTGTGGAAGAGTGTAGGTCGAGTATGCAAAAGTTGGGCATTAGGGTGACATGAAGGATCAAAGTTCCCTATCCCTTATTTGTAGGGTCATGTCATGTCATACAACTATTGGTTATGGGGTGTGACATAGGGTGGGATTTCAAATAAATATCAATTATTTTAGTTGTATATGCATGTTTGGACTTTCATTTAACTTTTCTAATAATCCAAGTTGGCAATAAAATATTGGGAGCTCAAATATTGATGCAGTATTACTTTAAAAAAATAATAATTTAAAACAAAAACATTCTTAATGTATGTGTATAAAAGAAGAAGAAAGAGCATGTGATTGGAAGTTTAAAAAAATGGAAGAAATGGAGCAAAGCCAAGGAAAGCAATCCCAATCTTGAAGCTTCTTCAAGTGGCACACCACCTCCACCACGGCTTACCCAAATATTCTCCCACATGCACTGTAAACACAAAAGCTCAATATCAAATTCGAAATTCAGAACAGTAAAAAAAAACACAATTAAATTCTAAATGGGTGTGAAAATTTTGTACCTTTTTTAAGTATTTAAATACATCGCTTAAAGAGAATAGAGGTTCGAATCTCTTCTTCGTTGGAATAGTTCTTATAAAAAATATATATATTTATTACTAATGTTTCCAACATAATGACCAAATTGAACAAGTTCTTATAAGGAAGAGTAGTTAGAGGAGAATTGATACGAGGGTAAAAGTGGAAAATGAGAATTAGGGCCAGGGGTGTGGACCATGGAGGAAGGTCACGTGGTGGTTTGATGCAGCCCACCACAGTTGTAAGCCCATTTGAAGATTTAGAGAAGAGAGAGAAAAATGTAAAATAAAAAAATAAAAAAAATAAAAAACTTGTTGCCATTTACTACACTAGCGGGCTTTGCAAGGCAACCTCATCCGCACCCCTTTTTAACCATCTTTCTTTTTATTCAAATTCAAATTTATTATTTTAACATATTTTTATTTATTTATTTATTTTCAACTCTGTTCGTATTCGGATAACGACAGATTTTGTTCTCTTCTCCTCCAAATTACGCTTCTACCCTTGTCCTCTCCCTTCCCCTATTATCTTCCTCTCCAAATTACGCTTCTACCCCTTTCGTCAATTAATTCCCGAATAATAAAAAACAGAATTTTAATATATCAAATTTGAGTGTCTCAGTATTTACATACTTTGATTTTAATATATATATATATATATATATATATATATATATATATATATTGTTTAGGAGTAGAATAATGAGGGATGATTAGTGGATTTAATAATTAATTAATGATTAATGTTGATGTGAAGGAGCAGGGAGTAGATTAGGTGTAAAAGTAATTAAGGAGTTTTATTGTTTGTGTTGCCCAAAAGAGTAAGGGAAAAATTGATTAAAACCAAAATAAAAGGAAAATTAATATTTGGTTATACCCATGAAATAACGCTTTTATCATTTTGTTTGGCTGACTTTATTGTAGTTTGAGAAACTTAGGAAGTATTGCTCATCATGTTTGTCGTACTCTCATTCCCCACTCTTTCCCACTCTCTCCAATTATTTTAGTTTATTTTCTCCAAATAAAAATAAAAATAAAAATAAAAGGAAAAGAAAAATCATCCCCTTGTCTTAAAAACTAAAATAAAACCCGGGCTGGTCTGGTAGTGTGGTAGTGAGTTCTTTAAAGCTCAAAACCCTGGAGTGTATTGAAATGTGCCTCCTTCAAACTTGAAGCTTATGAGGTCGCTGTCTTTTTGTAGCCAAACAATAGAATCAATGTCCAGTTCGCCGTGTTCAGAGGTTTAGCAGATTTGGGGGCTTTTTTTTTTTCTCTCCTTGTTTTCCTCTGTTTTTGGTATGGATTTTGGAGTTGTGGGTTTAGATGGGGTGGTGGTGGTGGGTTCATCACACGACACATCGGGGTTCTCCTCTCTTGCTTCTTCAGATCCTGAAACGAAGCAGAAATGGTACGAATCTGGTGTTGGATTTCTACAGAAGCAGGAGCGATCTGGCAGTGGTGCTGCAGCGGAAGATGAAGACTTGAGAAGCTCAAAACTGCCCAAAACTTATGATGACTTGTCCTCTTCTTCTTCTTCCACTAAAGGATTGCTTTTTCCCCACCGACAGGTGGCGTCTTTGCTCAGATCTAATTCCCCGTTCTTTCTCTCCGATTCCAACCAACACCCTCACCAAATGCTCTGTTTTTCATCTCCCAAAACAGACCCTTTTCCTCCCGACAAGACCTCTTCTCTCTCCCGTGTTTCCCCCAATTTCTACCATTCCTCCGCCCCAAGAAATGCAGGTACTTTCTATCTCTTACTCCTCTCTCAATTCCCACGCTGTTTTTTTGGGTCTTTCACTCCGACCAGCCCTTCTCTTTCAGTTCCTCCTAAAAAGTTCGAAACTTTCTTTTATCTCTTGGGTTTGCCTTCTTTTAATTTGTTTTCCCCCCACTAATTCGTCTTCTGTTTGATGGACGTTTAAAAAAAAAAAAAAACCTTCTATAGTACAGCAGAGTCTAAGGAAAAAGGAATTTGTTGTAAGTAAGGGGTGGGTGCTGTTACTAACAACAGAAAGGTCCTTATTTTCCTTTTCTATTTTCCCCACACATCAACTCAGTGTACCAACGAATATTGTCTCCCCCAACCCCCAAGTATTGTTGACATGTTTCAATTTCCGCTTCGTTTCGTTTTATGAAATATTTGGGTTGTGTTGATTCAATGTTTCCACAGGCTGCAATTATGGGGGTTTGAACGGCGGAAGCATGAACGGCAGTGGTTTTATAGGTGTTAGAGCTCCGTTCACTCCATCCCAATGGATGGAGCTCGAACACCAGGCTTTGATCTACAAATACATTACTGCTAATGTCCCTGTTCCTTCTAATTTGCTTATTCCCATCAGAAAGGCCCTCGAATCTGCTGGCTTCTCAGCCTATTCCGCTGGATTTCTCCGACCCGGCGCCGGTGAGTATCCCCTTTTCATTTCAATGGATCTTGTTAAAGTTGGGCTTTTTAATTTTTAGGCTTATGTTTTGTATGTTTTTGTTTGTTTTAGTGGGATGGGGATCTTTCAATATGGGTTTTTCGAATAATAGTGATCCTGAACCGGGAAGGTGTCGTCGAACCGACGGAAAGAAATGGCGGTGCTCTAGAGACGCTGTTGCCGATCAGAAGTACTGTGAACGGCATATGAACAGAGGCCGCCATCGTTCAAGAAAGCCTGTGGAAAGCCAAGCTGGCCACTCCCACTCTGTTGCCAGAGCTTCCAATATTACCACCGCCGCCAACGCCACTAAGCTGATTTCTTCTGCAGCTTCTGCTGCGGCGGTTCCCAGCAACGCTTCCTCCAACACCCTCTCCTTTGCTGACCAACACTTCAAGAATCTCCAATGCGCTGAATCTCACCCTCCTCCCTCCACCACTGCTCAAATCAACAGGTAAAAACTCCGTTACTATCCCCTTTCCATTCTGCGTCACAAATGTTCCAGAATCTGTTCTGTTCATGATCCCCATTACTAAACGAATCAAACCCCAATCTTTAATCATTGATTGAAAATTCTATTTTGGTTTCAGTAGCTTTCATGATCAGCCAGGGCCTTTGTGTGCCCCGTCTTCAGTTTTTTTTTTTTATACTTTATGTTTAATCGTTCCTTGGATATTTAGAATTGAAACAATTTTAAGAGAAAGAGGAGAGATTTGTTAGATTTTTTCGATATTTTGGTACATTTTTCATTTCTAAGTCTGCAAAGGCCTCATTTTTGTGTTGCAGAATGTTAATAACAAACAAAGAGAACGGTAGCATTGCGTTGCATGACACACCTACCACATCTGGTTTTTCTGTGCTGTCTCCTTCGATTGAAATGAAACAACAACCCAAGCATCTTCCGTTTGCAGTTCAGAAACAGCAGAACCCTTTTGAAGAATCTACGAGATCCGAGTTTGGGCTTGTTTCTTCCAATTTCCTCCTGAATCAGTCGCAAAAGGCCTCTTCTTTGATGAACTACAGAGGTTACAATCCGTCAGAGGGCATCAGTAGTACTCAAGAGGCAGCCGAAACCCAACATTCTCTTCGTCAATTCTTCAACAATTGGCCCAAGAACCAATCTGACAGCTCTTCAGTTTCTTGGTCTAACTCGAATCTGGATTTGCAATCCGACAGGACTCAGTTATCTATATCCATCCCAATGGCTACATCGGATTTCAGATCCTCAACTTCATCCCCAGCAAACGAGAAAGTCACCCTTTCACCCTTGAAGTCGTTGCAGGAGATGGACCCTCTTCAAATGGGATTGGGAGTGGGGAATGTAATGGATGAACCGAACAACAGGCAGGCAAATTGGATCCCCATCTCGTGGGAGAGCTCCATGGGCGGTCCCCTCGGAGAGGTTCTTCATAGCACAAACAACATCGGCGGGGAATTGAAGAGCTCGTCGATACTCAACCTGATGACAGAAGGGTGGGACAACAACAGTCCATCGCTAGGGTCGTCCCCCACCGGGGTTCTCCAGAAGACGGCATTTGGTTCATTCTCAAACAGCAGCACAGGGAGCAGCCCAAGAACAGAGAACAACAAGACTCATGAAGGAGGAGGAGGAGGAGGAGGAGGCAGCAGCCAGTGCAGCGATCGTTTTGTGAATTCTTCTTCTTCTTTGCCTAGTGTTTGAGAGGATGGCCGAAGAAGAATGTTTGAAGTTATAAATGTTTGTATGTGCTGCAACAGCAGACCTTCCATAATAGTTTGTCAGCCATGTTTATTTTCTGTTTTCTGAAACTTTTTTGGTGTTCGTTTCTTTCGCCCGCTCTTCTTGAGGGGTATCAATGCCCTCATCATTTCGTCACCTTCTCTTCCTACTCTCTGCTATTGGAACATCATTCCTCCTCCTCCGCCAGGACTCTCCATAGGCCACTTTGAAGATAAACACCAGTAGTTTTGCTTTCGGCTTTGCTTTGGGCTTCAAGTGGACAAACACCAGTAGTTTTGCTTTGGGCTTCTTAAAAGACGTCGTACCAATGGAAAATTCAGTTCTTAAATGGAAAATTCAGTTCTTAAATGGAAAATTCAGGATCATTTCTTAAATGGGTACATGGGACTTTCATCGTGTGGCCACCCAAATTATTTCGTATTTTACCATTAATTTTTATTTATTTATATTGTTTGTTCATAAAACGTTAAAAAGAAATTATATGAAAAGGAAATGAATATGGTGAGGTGGAGGGATAATATCGAACTCTTCATCTCCATCCACACCATCTATGGTGTAATTTCAATTTAATTATTTTATTTTATTTGAATAAAATTGAATTCGGACTGAACTATGTCCTAACACCATTAAATTAGCGCATATTACTTTCTTTTTTTTTTAATACTAATTTATATAAATACCTTAATTTTGTTATTAATTAAAAAAAAATACCAATAAAAAATAATTAATTTTGCGGGAAAAAATTTGTCCATTAAAGAGTCCATAAAATACATAGAAAGGCTCGGTCAATTTTTGTGATCTTTTGGATAATAGAAGTCACAAGAGTACTGGCGACGGTGAAGGCGAGGCAGAGGGAAAATGTTGCCACTGAGCCAAGCTCCGGCCGGCGTCTTACCGGCCAGAAAGTTCTCCCTAACCACGCTTCCCTCTCTCAAATTCTCTAACCCTAATCCTTTCCGGCGCTCTAAGTTTATTCCTAGAAGAAATCCTGCGAAACCTCTTAATATCACACTTTCCAAAGCCGAAGGAACCGTCGATTCGACGAAACAGGCTGTTTCCAACTCTCCAAGTCCGCCTCCTTTTCCTACTGACCAAACGGTTTTCGTCGGCGATGAGAGTGTTCCGTTGGAAGGAGTTATTCAGTTCGATAAGCCCAATACGTCGTCTCGTTTGAGCAAATGGGGGTAATTTTGACGATTCCTTAGATTGATAAAATTTATTGTGAATTTTGCTTATTGTTCTGTGGTTCTTCAGCCGCGTGGCTCTGCTGGCTGGTGGAGATGTATTGGCCTTGCTTTTGTTCTCTTCAATTGGAAGATTCACCCATGGTTTCCCTGTTTTTGATTTCGAGACAGTACGCACGGCTGACCCTTTTATTGCTGGTATGATTGTTCCTATGCCAAATTTTGATGTTCAATCTTCATTGGTTTTTTCCTTCCCTTGATGAATGGATTATTATAGGTTGGTTTCTGAGTGCTTACTTTCTCGGTGGTTATGGAGAGGATGGTCGTGGGATGAATGGTTATTCCAAGGCTGTTATTGCCGCTTCCAAATCATGGGCTTTGGGAATTCCAGTAAGTTTATCTGCCTTAATTGTGTTTGTTCAGTGCATCTTAGTTCTGAATTCCAAAGTTGAACTGGTTTTAGTTTGGTTACTCCCGAATTAGAATTCTTGTTGGAAAGGCCAGCTTCAGTTCTTATCTGAATAACACCACAACTTTTGGGTTTGCCAAGTGATAGATTGTAAACACTGAAAAAGCCACCTTTAAAAATATAGAAACAAGCATCAATTTAATTTATCATTATACACTTTTTACAAAAATGTTTTTGATTGAAAAACTTTTGTCTAAAGTAGCACTCCCAAATACTTGAACTAAATCTTTGTTTGCTGAAATATAATGGGTTCCTTCATTTTTACCACTAAAGGCTAGAGTTGAATTGTTCACATGAAAATACCATTGAACTAAGGCCGCCATCACAAGCAAATTTGTGTTTTCTTATTTATGTTGTTCATGTGATCTTGGGTTGCCTTTCGCGTTCTTAACTCATTATAGATAACGATATCGTGACCATTGTACCCCGTTTGTCCTATGGAATCTGAAGTGTGGGCATTATAGATAGAGCTTGGTTCTTACCATCAGCACAAAAGATCACTTTGCTTTGTATGCCTACTGCAGCTAGGTCTACTAGTTCGGGTAGCAACATCTGGCCATCTTCCGCCATATAACTTCATAGGAGTGACGATGGGAAGCACGGCTGTTTTGCTCATTGGATGGAGAGCAATACTGTATAAAGTTTTTCCTGTCGACAACAGCAAGAAGAGTGATGTCTATCGGCGTGGCAACCCATTTGAACTATTTGAGGTGCCTATTTATGCCATTCCTTGTCATGAATGCTTCTTTGCAAACCGGTTATTTCTATCTTTAACTAGATACTATGATGAGTTGGATAATCACAGCTGAACGACTCTCGGTAAAATGTTCATCGTCTCTGAATACAATTGATATGACAATCTTAAAAAATGATTCATTTTCATTTTCTTCCCTGACTTGCATTCTCATTTTACTTGTTTACTCTTGATGTTTTGTTATCCATGTCAATTGCTTTCGGTTACATAATCCTAACAGAAGTTATGTTGTGCAGTTGTTGACATCATTGGTGAGAAGGTGGTGATGAGGGAAAAACATCCCATTTGCTTGTATCATATTTTTTTTCTTTAAAGGGACCTTATAAACTAACCAACTGGTAAGAGTCCCTCTACTTGTGAACAAAATGTGTAATTCTCTAATCCAAGTTTTGTTGATTTATGTATCCTCTGACTTACTTTGTTCATACAAGGAAAGTTCGATAATCAATAGTGAGCTCTCTTTGTTGTCTAACGACCTTTAGATTACTCAATTCTCTTGAGAATGAAGCCAAACGAGGAAGGCACATAATTTTTCTGGTAAACCATTTTCTGCCTTGCATTTTTGCAGTTCAACCTCTCCTCTTCATATGTTCAAGTTATAGTCATTGTCTGAAAATATAAATTTCATGATTGGAAGGTAATAAGAGTGAAAGAGCATGCTAGATGTTGAATATATAACAGTAGAAACTTCTTATGGATGAGCCCTTTTGTTGGAGTAGTGGTGAATATAATTCTGGAGCTCTTGTGAGTGTGACTTGTCAATTTTAGATGATTGGCCAATTTTCTCAGTGTATTGTTCTTGTGAAAAATGCTCCATGTGTGGGTTTTGACTGTGACAAATGTGTGAATCACCACCTCTTATTTAGATATCACATAGCATGACCACAAATTTTAATGTTTTAAAATTGTTAGGTTCAGATTAATTTCATCTTTTAATATTCTCATTATTATTATTTGTGATAATGTGACAATCTCCCACTCTTCAACTATGAATTTAGACCTCTTGATTAAATAAATTGATTTCGATTGCGATTTATTTTAGATTATGGTTGTCTGTATGCTTGTCAATTTATCTCTTTGATTTATTACATTTCTGCATCTTTTAATAGGTTGAAATTAGTAGATAACATAGCCTATTGCTTTAGATTAGTCATTAACGTAAGGTTATTCCTAAACTTGCCTTGTGTTTTATGCTACTGCAAGTTTAAAACATGGTTACACAATAGCATTAGATGTAAGGCTAGTTCGACTGGGCTGTGTTTCGAGAAACAGGGCCATGTCTTTTCTCGAAATTGGGCCGTTTAACTTTGAATGGGTTTGGGCCTGGCCTGTTTAGTTTACATCTCTCGTTGAATTGATAGGCGTTTTTTGGACGGCCTCTACGCGTGAGTTGGGCCTTCACAAGGCCCACCAGGCAGTATTTCGAATTGTCGTCCCTTTTCTCTAAGGCCCATTTAGTTAGATCGAAGTATAATCCACCGTCAGCAAAATTGTCTGGGTTTATTCTTATGTGTTAGGGTGGTGAGTTGTAAAGAGGTAAAAAATGTAAGATGGTAAATTGATTTAGGTATTTTGAAATGACGTGACTGGAAAAGATAGGGGAGGAGGGACTGGTTCCGTTTAAGCTGTCTGTTGCCGCAGCCGCAGCCTCAGACTAATATTTCTGTCAAACAAAATTTAAAAAAAATAAAAAAAATACTGTATTATCCATAGCCCAAAGCTGTCTCATCGCTCCGCCAAAATCTGGCATTTACCCTTTTCAATCATTTTTCCATTTTTATTTTCCATTTGTATTCCAATCACCGTTGACCATTGCATCATCACCATCATGATGATGATGAAGAAGAAGAGGATGAAGAAGAAGAAGAAGCATCATGTGGCTATGATCACGTAATTATTTGAATATGACCACATTACCCTCAATCTGTGCGTGGTCCCTCAGTCACAAGGCCGCACCCTTAGATCCCCTGCACCTGACCCACACACAATAAAAAAAACCTCACTAAATCTTGGCTGAGATCCGAATGACAAATTAGCAGGCAGGAAAGAAAGAAAAAATAAATAAATAAATAAATAAAAAAGAAAAGGTTTCTGAAAACGAAGAGTTTTAGGGTTGGTCTCACAGATACCCCCACTGACCAAACGAATATCACCCATTTCCAAAAACCCACAAACAAAGGCGGGCTTAATTTAGTAAAATATTTTGGTTATTCTTTGGTCAAAAAAGAATTAACTTAAATTCCATAAAAAGCTAAGCTTTCTTCATGCCTCTCTTCCATTTTAAAACCAAAGAAGCAACGAAAAATGGTGATGATAATAATAATAATAATAATAATAATAATAATAATAATAATAATAATAATAATTGGTGAAAAGTAAAAGTAAAAAGTAAAACCAACGTCCACCTCTGTGTCTACGAAAGAGACGTATGCTTTGAATTTTGTTTTGTTTCAGAGAGTCGTCTCTACGTGTTTAAGCTAAACCAACCCCCTGTTTCGTTCTTTGCTTTGGTTTGGGACGTTGTTTGTTGTTTTCATACAATAAAAAAAAAATTCATTAAAAAAAAAAAAAAAACTTGAAGAAAAGAAGAGAGAGGGATTTGAAGAGATAAATATGACATGTCATTGGAGGGTGAGAAGGGGGCTTAGGGTTTCAGAGGGATGCTATAGCTATACATATTTAGGTAGAGAGAGAGTAGGACAGTGACAAATAGAAGATGTTAAATACGAAAGATCTTCAAAAATTTATTCATCTTAGAGAGAGAAAGAGAGAGTAAGAGAGAGAAAGAGAGAGTAAGAGAGAGAAAGAGAGTTGCAGAGGGTAACAGCTAGATGTCCTTCTCTGTTCAGTACCCATCATCCGGTGATTTTCTTCACCACACCCTTTCTCTTTTTTGTTCCTCCCCCTTTTTTTATATTTATATTAACTACTATTTGCTCTCTTCTCCCTTTTCCAATTTTCTTCCCCTATTATCTCTTCTCCACGTCACCCCAATTCAATATTCTTACCTTATCCGTTTCAAGTATAAGCATAAGTCTCATGTCTTTACACGTCTTTCCATTAGATAATATCATTTTTGAATTTTACCTTTAACGCCTTTCTTCAAGTTTTAACTACTCTTATAAAAAATGTTTCGAAATAGGTTGAATTTATACATTTCGTAACTTTACTCAAATTTTAGTTGGACATGAGCTAGCTTGGAATTGTGTCTTTTTGTGACTTACAAATTGAACATCACATCGCTGGCTAACACCAGCTGTGGTCACACTGACAATCCACCGCACTCCTCCTCCTTTCTTATATTACATGAAAAGTTTTAATTTTTTTTTTTTTTTTTTTTTTGATACTGTGAATCTGAAAACATAAAATAAAACTATACCATATTTCATGAATACACTATTTAGTGACTTGGTTAGCTATTTGGCAGGACCCACTCTTTGGTTTCAGTATAACTATTCATATCATCAACTGCTCATGACCCTACAACACCCAGTGTCCTTCATTTCTACGCCATGAAACGAACATCGTTTAGTTGTTTAGACGATAATCAAAACAAACATTGTTTAACGATAATTGACATGAAAATAACCTGCGTTGATTAAAATGGTTGTTTAGTTGTTGAAAGAAAAGGGGACAAGGATTGTTCTGAATTCTTGAATGGCCAGCTCTTTTGCATTTGGAGTTATGTCAAATGCTTTGGAATATGCATGGAAATTGTGTTCTGATTTCTGGGCCCAACAAAAACAGTCTTGTTTTTGTATGGATATTCAGAGAAAGGGCAGTGAATAGAGAAAGTTTTAAAACAAGAGCATGTTGGTTGAAGTGGGAATTGATAAGAATTATACTCAATCCATTCATCTAGTCTAAGCTGATATTGAGTGTGAAGTTTGAAAAGTCATCAAAAGCAGACAAAGAAGCAAAAGAAAAAGGAAGCGAAGAAGAGGGAGCACCCACCAACTATTGTCACATTTGTTTCTCCCTCAAAAAGGTTAATGAAAATGAAAGGGAATAGCGAGAAAGCGAGAGAGAAATGGCATTGGTCAAAACCCTTTGCCCAAACACCGTTACATTACCCATTCGTTTTAGACTCGCAACTCATAATATCTTACTTTACACAATTACCCCAAATCATGTCCATGCATATCTTATTTGCATGCAATAAAACATTCCCACTCACAAACAACCTTAAACATGGTTGGTGGACACCAGAAAAACACAATGAATAAAAGAAAGAAATAAAAGGTGGAGAAAAAAATGAGTAAAAAAATTTATTACCTTGTCCTTATCATTGGGAACAATAAAGCAGACAGCAAAGTAAAAGAGAATTTGACTGGGAAATCCTAAGCTTAATTATCCCATATTTTTTACCCATGAATCATATTAGTAAGAAATTTGTTTATCCAACTTAGAACCTGGAACAACAGCTTTTGGAATTCCCATTTGATTTCTGAATATTCCATTCAAACTAAATTCATAGGCTTTTTTGTGAAGAAAAAAAAGAAGAAGAAAAAGAGTGAAAAGTGGTGGTATATGCAGGAATCAATTATTGGGGTTGTATTTCGAACCAAGTGCTGTGCCTGCTTTTCAGTATCCACTTCCCCTTCCTTCTTGCTTGCTTTTTGGGTATCATCTTAATTCTACTTCTTTACAAATTAAACCTCTACATATCAATCCCTTTATTGTTATTACAAATTTGAGATGCTGCCATGTCGGAAAATGACGTCTTCTTTCTCTCCACAATCACTTTGTTCTTTCCTGGAATTGAAAACAGAATAATTGTACGGGACAATGAAATGCGACCGAGAAAGTAACACAATGATTTAACTTTTTATACCATTATATTATTTCGACCCATGCCCAGGTTCGTGTCATATCCCACTTCGATTGGAGAGGCGAATGAATCGTTCCTTATACGAGTGTAAAAATCTCTTCTTAATCGACGTATTTTAAAATCGTAAGACTGACAACGATACGTAACCGGCTAAAATTGACGATCTCTGCTAGTGGTAGACTTGAGTGTTACAGGTGCTATCTATTAGAGGCAGACACTTACGACGATACTTAACGGGCCAAGGTTGATAACATCACCTAACAATGAAGTTAAGCTATTACAAGTGGTATTAGAGTAAGACACCATCTATGAAGTTGACAATATTATATTAGTGGTAGACAAAGTGGTATGATCAAAGTTAACAATATCTTAAGCGGTGGCCTTGAGCTGTTATGAGTAGTATCAGAGCAAGACACCTACAATGATACGCAACGAGCAAAAGTGGACAAAATCTACAACCATGGGTATTCTTTGCTTCTTAATAGTAAAAACTTTGCTTCTATGATTGAGCCACAAAAAATGAAGTGCACGAGGTTGATATAGGTAGCGGTGCATTTCAGTTTTTGAAAGAGTTTGTAAGGTATTAGTTCATTCATATACCATTGGTTTACCCGACAACTACCAACCGAAGGCCCAACACCATGTTTTTGTGATTTTAGTCGACAAAGCATACAATCCAACACCTCGTGAGGTGGACAAATGAAGTGTATAAGCAGCCAAGTTAGATACAAACACATTTGAGCTCTATATTATCCAATACCTATATATATTAGAGTGTTGGGGCACAATACCACACCCAATCAAATCACTTTGATACTGACACGTGAAAGTGATTGAAACCGACAAATTAAATCAAAACTAATTAAATTGATGGAGTGGACTGGGTTGAATTATTTTCTTTGATTCTATTTGGGTGTTTTTGAAAAAGTTGGACTCATAGTTGTATAATTGTGTGGGGAGCAGCAGTAAGAATTTGGAATTAAATAATACAAAAAAAATGTAGATTAAATAAGTAGGACGAAAATGGTTGGTGCAGTAGTTGAAGAAATTGTCAAAAAGGCAATAGACGAGAAGGTTACGTCTTTATCCATGTTGGCTACTATTTAGTCCATGTGTTTTCCTCCAAATACAAACCAATTATAATCCAGTTTCCAGGTGCTTGCTTCCATTTAGATTGTGACACCATCTTAGCAACCAACGATGGGTGATGGGCGATGGTCGATGGGGCTGCGACCCTCTTACAGCCACAGGGAGGCAGTAAGTAAGAAAAATGGGCTTACCATTTTGGCATTTCTGAATTAAATTGAAATTTGAAGCAAAAAACAAGAAATAAGGTTGGAGTGGGTGGTACTATACAAGGAGACCCAATGGGGGTGTGCCCAGATTTCTCCTGCCCTTCAAATCTATCCAAAATGTACCCTGAGTTTGTGTGTTTTGTTGCTGTCACTCTTCCACTCTCTCTTAAACCCTAATTAGAATCATAATGACTATGATTAAGAAACTAAACTGAGAATGGAGGAGGGATTAAAAGAGAAGGTAAAATGGAAGGTGGGGTTGAAAGGAAAAGTAAAAGATACACAGATCCCTATGGAGTGCAGGGATGCTACCCAACAACAACATTGCTCATCTGCCTCTTCTCTTTGTTGAGTTTAAAGAGACCAACTGGGTTCCCTCTTCTCCTCTATTGCTCGCACAACTGGACTCTTCCTTCCAACCATTCTTGGGGTTATTCCTTTTTTCCTTCTTCTTCTTCTTCTTCACTCTCCTTTTCCTCTCTTACCCATACCGTAATTACTCATTTTTATTGGAAGAGGTGCAAAGTTTTTGAAACCCCAGGAGAGAACTAAAAGTAGTTCGTATCATCATTAGTTCTGTGTTTTTGTTATTTTGTAAACCATAAAATTTTTAAAAAGAATTCTCCCCCTTTGTCCCCAATGATTGATTTCGGTTCTTGCAGCTAGAGAAGGAAAGAAAGAAGAGCTGAAGAGAAGATGAAGTCGATGAACGAGAATGAGAATAACAATAATAATAATAATAATAATAACAACAACAGCAGCAGCAGTTGGTTGGGATTCTCTCTTTCTCCCCACATGAAAATGGAGGTTACTGCCTCTGATCATCCCTACAATCATCACCATTCTCACTCTGCTACCAATGCCTTCTACTTGTCTCCTCATTACAACAATAACTCTGAAATCTTTTATGGGATTGCTGAAAATGCTTCTCTTCATCACTCTGCTGCTGCTTCACTCTCTGTAATGCCGCTCAAATCCGATGGCTCACTCTGTATTATGGAAGCCCTTTCAAGATCACAAACCGAAGGTTCTTTTCTTTTCTTTTCTTTTCTTCTTTCCTCTGTTTTGTTATTTAGTGTTCCGGGGGTGTTCTGAAATTTGTTGGTTTTTGTTTTTGGAAGGGATGGTTCCGAGTTCTTCGCCGAAGCTAGAGGATTTTCTGGGTGGTGCAACAATGGGGGGTCGAGGCTATTTCAATCAAAATGCTGAATCCGAACCCGACAGGGAACATTCCTTGGACCTTCTTCATAGACCCATTAGAGAAAATCAACAGCAGCAGATTTTGATGCAAAATACCCATCAATACTACTCAGGGCTGGTTCCGTCTTCCATTGGAATTGGAGGTTGCGATCCTCAAATTCTACCCGCTGACGACGACGAAATCCCTTGCCTTAGAAACTGGGTCTCTCGTTCTCACTATGCCGGCGCCCATAATAATCTGGACCAACAAATTACTGGAGGCGGCGGAGGCGCTCTCGTACATGACGGCGGCAGTGGCGGTAACTCTGTCTCCATTGGTGGAATGAGTTGTGGGGAGTTGCAGTCGTTGAGCTTGTCGATGAGCCCAGGTTCTCAATCGAGCTCATTCACGGCTTCTGGCCAGATCTCCCTTACTGGAGGCGACGGCGCCGTCGTAGAAACTAAAAAACGAGGCCCTGGAAAACTCTGCCAGAAGCAGCCCGTTCACCGCAAGTCCATCGATACTTTTGGCCAAAGAACCTCCCAATATCGTGGCGTCACCAGGTTCCATTACCTCATTATTTATCCTTTAAATCCCATTCTAATTCAATACAACTTTTTTAAAGCGTTGTTCTTTTTGGTTTGGAAATACCTCAGACACAGGTGGACTGGGAGATATGAAGCTCATCTCTGGGATAATAGTTGCAAGAAAGAAGGGCAAACAAGAAAAGGAAGACAAGGTTTGTAACAAGCAAAACAAAAAAGAAAACCCATTTTTAATTTCAAGTTTTCATGTTCTTTTCTCATAAGCTTCCATTTTGGATTGACCATTTTACATTCTTTCTTGTCGTGGTCTGTTCTTGACGGGAATGCCATTTCGCATTTCACCATAACAGTTTATCTTGGTAAGTTTTGGTTTCCTTCAAGCTTATGGCCAACAAAATATAATGCTTCATTTCAGTTGTGTTGTTTGAAATGTTAGCTAAACTCTATGTTTATTACTCAAAATTTGAAGGGGGATATGATATGGAAGAAAAAGCTGCAAGAGCTTACGATCTTGCTGCCCTCAAGTACTGGGGACCCTCCACGCATATTAACTTTCCTGTATGCTTCAAATCTCTAAAACCAAAAAAAAAAAAANTCTCAGTGATTCAAAAGCTTAAATCTTTATTACATTTAATTATGTTTTTTTGGCAGTTGGAGAATTATCAGACTGAACTGGAAGAAATGAAGAATATGAGCCGCCAGGAATATGTTGCCCACTTGAGAAGGTAAAAAAAAAAAATTAAAAGTTTGGTTTTTTAATTCAAAATTTCATCATCATCATCATCTCATCATCCCTTTTACCTTTTCATTTCCTCTCTGTTTCAGATTTTGTTCGTAATCGTATATTCCATTGGTATTCTTTGTTTTTTGCAGGAAAAGCAGTGGCTTTTCGAGGGGCGCTTCAGTTTTCCGTGGAGTCACAAGGTTCTTTTATTCTGTCCATAATGGTTACACTAATCTTTATTTTTTGTTGCTAAGTGTAATTAATTGTTTGTTAAACAGGCATCACCAACATGGAAGATGGCAGGCGAGGATTGGGAGAGTTGCTGGAAACAAAGATCTTTACCTTGGGACATTTAGTGAGTTTGTTTTCTAGCTATGAATTACTTTATGAGTGATTAAATGTTTGGATAAGAATTAATGTGTTGTGTCGGAACAGAAGGTCTCTAAATTCCAAAATTTTTGGTTTGAAAATGTGGTGTGTGTCATTCATTAATTTGAGAAATATTGTCAGGCACGCAAGAGGAAGCGGCTGAGGCTTACGACATTGCAGCAATCAAATTCCGCGGTGTAAATGCGGTCACCAACTTTGACATTTCAAGATATGACGTCGAGAGAATCATGGCCAGCAATACCCTACTGGCTGGCGAGCTTGCCAGAAGGAACAAGGAGGTGGTCGTCGACCCAAGAACTGATGCTGCTGCTGCTGCTGCTGCTGCTGCCGCCTACGATTCCTCTGTTGCATCTAACAATAATGGCGGGATTGAAATGAATCCAGACGGCAATGGTACGGATTGGAAGATGGCATTGTATCAGAATCCTTCTCATCAACAACACCAACAGGGAGCTGCTACTTGTGTTGCTGAATCACTAGATCATCATCATAATAAGTCGATGGCCGCGTCGGGAGACTATCCAAATGCTTCGTTTTCGATGGCATTGCAAAACTTGATCGGTATCGAAGCGTTGAACACTACTAACAGTCATGGAATTGAAGATGATTTGAACAAACAAGTAACGCATTTTTCAAATTCGTCGTCGCTGGTGACGAGTTTGAGTAGCTCGAGAGAAGGTAGCCCTGACAAGACGAATGCGTCAATGGCGTCGAAGCTAATTGGTGCAACAAGCGGGGTGGGGTCTTGGTACCCAACCCCACAGCAGCTGAGGCCAACAGCCATTTCCATGGCACATTTGCCTGTGTTTGCAGCTTGGAATGACACTTGATTAAAAAAAAAGAAACACAACCCGTTGTCTTTCCTTGATTAGTTTGGCATTTAGTTTTTGAAAATTTTTGTTTGCATGAAGGCGAATGAAAAGAAAGAAAGCAAGAAAAAAAAAATGATGATGTCTGGGAGACAAGGGAAAAAGAAGATAGAATTTTGATTACAATCCCCTTTTCTTTATTTCCAAGGAGTGAGTGAGTGAGTGAGTGAGTGAGTGAGTGGGAGTAAAGAATGAAGCATCGTGGGGTCCGACTTGTGCGTCTGTAATCCATCTGTCTTCAAATTAAACCCTTTTTGGGGGTCTCCTCTTATTGGCATTTCAAATACAAAAGATGGGGAGAAGTAATGATTAAATTCTCAATGATTTGATGTTAGTGAAATTTAAAGTGGATGATTAAAATACTTTGCCTTTGCCTTTGCCTTTGACCCCAATGTGCACCTCAATCTTGCACTTCCTCATAATTGCTATCCTCTCCTTTATTACAATTCGCTTTCCCAAAAGGCAACGGAGGTTGCTACCCATTCTCATCTCTCCCACTTCTTCACTAAGTCTCATTTACTGTAATAACTAATTTTGTTTTCGCCCCAATCCCATCTAACCCTCTATCTTAATAGAGTCATACTACTTAGTCGTTACTTCTATGAGTGATGACTTCTAGTGACCCCATCAATCCCCTGCATTTTCGATGCCAGGGACTCCTCGCTTCTAACAGTGAAGAATATTACTACAAATCAACCCGGGTCCTTTCAAAATGTTTTGTCTTCAGAAAAAACTTTCATGAAGTCTTCGACATAGAATTGCTTAAGGGAAAACATACTTAACCTCAGAGTTTTTATAATAGAGTTACCAAAAAGAAAGGTGCAAATCTAATTTAATTCCTATATCTCTCTTTTACTCGAGTATCATACTAGCATATCCCTTTTGGCCCTTTTGGTAAAAGTTATTCCATGTCCAGGTGTGAACGTGCTACTTTTATTATTATTATTATTATTATTTATTTCTGGGATGAAATGATTTATTTTTTAATACCAAAATTGAGATAATAATAGAAATAGAGGAAGGAATTGAAATTATTGTCATCATAATTATTAAAATGCAATGTACACACGTGTAAGATGGAGTTGAAATTATTGGTAAAAAATGATTGGTGGGCAACAAAATGTTGGCGCAAATCCAGGAAAATTGGCAAGTTGAAACAAAATTTTTGGTGGCTTTGGGCTAATAATAATAATAATAATAATAATAATAATAATAATAATAATAATAATAATAGAAATAAAGGAGACGATGGTACCCAAAATTCAAACCCTACCTTAACACTAACATAGCCTTCTTAGATTTTAGCTACTAAACCAACAAACTATCTTGCTCATTTTTGGGACATCTTCAAATTATTCTTACCTTAATATTAAATTTGTAAATAATATATTCTAAATTATTTGGCTATTATTTGTTTTACCTTAACTTAACTTATATATATATATATATATATATATATATATATATATATATATATATANTATATATATATATATATATATATGTATATATAATTTTATATGTCTTTTCAATGAACCCTTAGAACAGAAAACAAAAAATAAATATTGATGAAAGAGAGGGCTTGAGACTTTCCTAATTTCTTTCTCTTCTTTTGTTTGTTTGGATTTATGTCAAGATTCACTTTGTTGACATGCTTTGCCAAATTCAAAAAAATTCCAAATACAAAAAGGAATTCTACAATTTTCATCCGCCAAAAAAAGAAAAAGAAAAAGAAAAAGAAAAAGGAAGNAAAAAAAAAAAAAAAAAAAAAAAAGTTGGGGTGGAAATGAGTTCGATTAGTCAAAAAGATTAGCAAATAGTGGAACCTCATTATCTTAATTTTTTTAAAAACACTTAATTAGTCAAACAAAACATGCATAATTAATTAGCACAAACCCACGATAATGTTGTTGACAGCTGCTTCCGATTGTTATTCATAACCCAAAAAGATCATAATCATATCATATTATTAACACTCTTAACAAAACTCTAAAATACTTGATTGATTGGGCTTGGTTGCACGCGACATGGATTGCTCTAATTTCCCACTCATTATTCATAGGAATTCATTCCTCATTTTAAATTATTATTGTATGAAAATTGATTGACGAAGCATAAAGAAGATAAATCAATGGCATTTTAGGTAAGGAGTGATATAGAGATGAATGTATGGGAGGAATTTTCTTGAAAGTTGATCAATATGAGACGTCAAAATCAACTGGGTAGCTATGGATATATATATATATACTTTTTTCCTAAATCAAATAGAAAAGCTATATACATCCGTTCGAGTTTGATCTGAGTCTTACATCGTTTAGATAAGAAAACAATCGCGAACATATTGTTGTACATTAATGTTACAACTAAAATGCACTTATACCCATTGTTGTAGTGAAAGCGGAAGTAAAATAGAGATTAAACAAAGGGACGCACAAATTTACATGGTTTGAAAGCAAGATATTATTCTACATATACAGGTGGTATCTCTCGCATTACAAAATCTCACTCACAAAGTTTCTTCCAATTAATTGTAACTTCACATCTCAAAATAATGTTAGACAAATTTTTATACCGCATAGTAATATTAATTTTCATTTTAGAATCAAAGCAACACTAATACTCATACATAAATAAATAAAAAATGATTCATATATTAATACGAGATGAAATAAATATTCTTATAAATTCATGAATAAAGTGGAGAATGTTACGAGTAATATTTATAAATAAAATATTCGTGACAATTCTGAACCCACATAATTAGACGTGAAATTTGTTGAATAAAATGGTAGAAAGAAAGTTACAAGAATTTATATTTTATGTAGAGGGAAGGGAAAGAAGGCATTAATGGAAAATGTCGTGACATGGGAGGTGAAGTTGAGAAGAAAGACGAGGGGAGAAACAAAGTTTAGTGTTGGTGTACGACATTTATTGATTCAGAGGCAGCACCCACCCAGCTCCAGCAGCTGTCCAAATACAAAACTGCAACGCCAAGGACATCTGGAAAAAATGCATCGTTTTTCTCTCTACTTTTGTGCTCATTCATACACCTCTATTATTTTTAATATCTAATAAATAAATCATGTGGTATGTTTCCATTTGGATTTCTTGTTTCTTCCGAGGGGACGAGACATGGGTTTGTCCTAACACACTCACTATGTTTCCTTTTTAAAGGACTCATTCCTGTCTCATTATTTTTAGTAAATTGGACCAATACCAACACTGTACACCAACCCTTTGTCTTCTGGTGCTAACCTTCATGGGATTGTCTTCTTTTTCTTTTTACGTCAAAAGCACGCTTATTTGAATGGAGATTCAAACTTTTCCATTATTTAGAGTATAATGTTTTAATTAGTTCAATTATGCTTGTAATTATTTTGCAGAATGACTGTCTCTGTCTCTGTCTGTGGGGGTCCAAAAAGGAGTGATATGAATTGAACAGAGTGAGTAGGTGATGTGTTTTGGTTTCTATATACTCATTCATGCTTGATCCATGCATTACATTTGTCTGTCTCTTTGTCTCATTCAGATTGTAATTAATGTTCCCTGTTTATTATCATTATTGTTTATAACTTGGGATAGAAAAACAATTTAGGGGACAGTTCAAATGAAAATGGAGGCAGAATGTAATTAATAATAATAATAATAANCAAGACAAAGGGTGTAGAGTAGAGAGGAGTAGAGAGTAGAGGGAAATGTCTACATCGCGTATCCAAGGTAGAATCTTTGCGCCTTCTTTTGCCTAAATCCTACACAGTCTACGGCGCCTCGTGATCCCTCCAGCTGTTACTTGGCCCACTCCTCTTCTTCCCCCTCGCCGCTCTTATTTTATTATCTGTCAACTCAAATATGTCCACATGCCTGCCCCTCTCCTGCGCTCCTCTGCTCTGCCCTCCCCATTACTCCATCGCCCCTCCTCCCATCTGCTGCACCTTCTTTCCCCCTCTTAATCACTCACACATCTTATCTTGGTACACCACTCCGGCCCATGTGCCAACTTGGGCAATTCATGAGCCCAAGTAACTGTTCTATTTGGGCTTAAGGTGGGTACGTAGATTGTCCATCTGTCGTTTGTTAGTTTGCTGGGCCGACACTCCTAGGCTTTAGTCATCACAAGTTAGCTTCTTAAATTTCAATAAAGCCTATTAAATTGCTACTACCATCCAAAGTCTATATTTGATGCCTTCCCCTCCTCCAATTATTCAATCAAATTAACTCTTAATAAGTGTTAGATGTGATTAAAGAAATCTCCATGTATATAATAAAGGAAAGATTTTTGCATTTTTTTAATTATAGAAAATAGAGATAAGATTTTTAGTGGTGGTAGATTTTGTATCGTCTCCCTCTAATATACGTCCATTTATTTCGGTCATGGAAGATCCCAGACAAAGACAAATGCACATTAAATGAAAATGAACTAATTTTCAATAATATGTAATATATATAAATATATTGTATTAATATCAATAATTTCTCCCCAGTAGTTAGCTATGGCGTGGTGCATATGTCTAATAACTTTATTCTATTTTATGATATTTTTCATATTAGCAAAGAGATTCACATGCAAGTCATACATCATAGTTTTTCTTTTGATGTTATTGTCATCATTTTAACTTTGATGGCCGAAAATGAGGGGAAGATTCAAAATTCGTCCCTTCACGCAATGGACGAGTTTCGATTCTGACCAAAACCTATGGATAGTTCTTTTTCTCTTTTTAATGACAATTAATATAATTTCAAATTATTTTTCGACCACACAATAAATAAATAAAATCCCACCAATCAGCCCATTGCTCTGCTATGGGGTCCTATAGACAGTAGACAAGTCAAATTCCCTTTTGAAAGAAGAAAACAAAATATATATATATATATATCGGCATTAATTTATATGTTACTCTCCTATAGTTTTTTCTTTTTAAATCTTTTTTATCTCTCGAATATATATTTGATTATAAAATATCTCTAACGAAATACAAAATTGAAAATTTGTAAATTAAAGAGTTTTTAGATTTTGAAGATTTAATTTTAATATATTAAAATTTTGTAATTATATTATTTTAAAACGATCGAAGTTTATTAACAAAAGTCTACATATTTCAACACTAAGAGAATGCCACATAGCTTTTTCACGATAAAAAAATAATATTTTTTTAATGGATGGATTGAATATTATTAATATGTATGTGAAATTTTATATGCTAAAAAAATATTATTCGAGTAAGGCAAGATCGTGTGTCTAAATATTTTAATAAAATAATAATTTTTCTGTTTTAAAAACAAAAATGAAATAATTAAAGCAATATATTGTCAGTCAAATGTTACATATTCATTACAAAATGATTATCCAAATATGAATGGGAAATTGGGTCGTGAAGAGAAGTATGAAACAGAGAGAAGCTCTTGCGATGGTAACTCGTTCAACATTTTTCACGTGGAATGGATCTCAACGCACGTGATGCACGAGGAAATGGAATTTGCGTTCCACTTATGTGTTGAGAATTAAAATAATAATAATAATAATAATAATAAAGGATTCCATGCTCGCTTGTTTGTTCTTTTTTAAGAATTAGTATATGTTATTATATTTAATAAACCATTGGTTAGTGAAGCTTACAAGTGTGTTTATTCAACTTTGAATACGTGCATTTGTCAGTGCATTAAGCTAAAGTACATCAACTAAAACTCTTTTTTAATTCAAATTTTGTAATTATAACTAATCTTTCAATCCAGCAATAATAAGTGTATATTTTTTCAACACGGGTCGTTATGGCTATACTTTCGAGACTTAAAAAAATAAAGACATAACTATGATATCATGTTAGAAACATTAAACCTCTACATTGGTATGATTGTCTACTTTGAACATAAACTCTCGTGGATTTACTTTTGATTAATCCAAAATATCTCATACGTATGAATATAGTATTTTTCACTTATATATCAATAATCTTCATTTTAATTAGTCAATGTGAAACTCAAATAGCATAAGCCCTGCCAGCTCCCAAACATCAACTTCAAGTCTTTAAAATTCCAGTGTTTTAATATCAAAATATGTAAATTAAACATCACTATTTAGGTGTGTTCATATAGCTCGACATAAAAATTGTGTATACGCATAAAATGATTATATTAATTTCTCAAGATAATATTGATTAAATACGTACATTATTTTTATAAAAATTGAAAATGAATATTATAATATTATAAAATAAGCTTATGATTCACGTTTTTTTTCCTTTCTTTCTTGGATTAGAAAAGATGTTACGATCTTCCAATTATTTAAAAAAATTATTATATATTTATTACATCACATCAAACATTACTTGTCTTAAAATCTGATTTTAATTACAGAGCACATTCACCTTTCAAAAATTACATTATTATTTAAATATATCATGAAATAAGTAATTTAAATACAAAATTTATACTTAGAAATATATAAATGGTGGAATATTATTAGACATTTCATATAATTTCATTACAAATTCAGATAAAATTTTGTAACATACGTATGGTACAACATTATAATATTGTTCAAAATGAAAGTTACGGCATTGGTGGGTGATCACGGTCCCCCATCTTTTGGCGTAATATTATATTATTTTCTTATGAAATCCAAGGGCTGAGGACCACCAATTATGTTACATTAATCTTGTGAAATCTTCTTATTATCCCCTTACAAAGTACACGTAAAAAAATGATTTGGAAAATGTAAAAATTATTATTTGAAGCATAATCCAAATAATTTGCTTTAAAATATTTATGAAATGAAAGAAATAATATTGTGATTTTTTTATAAATTTTTAAAAGAATTAAGAAGTTAGAAATGGATTAGCATAGAATGTAAATTAGTTGGGAGTTGGGAGATAATTGAGAGTAATTTAGGAGAGATGCGGATGTTAAGCGGCGCAAGTTAGTATTAGGCGCCACATTTGAGCTGTAACTAATTATATCCTATGCGACTGTTCATTCAAGGAGACGGGACGGCACCAATGTATAATGTGGCTTCCTTTTCACCACACACATTCTATAAAATCATCCCCTCTTCCTCAATTTTCACTCCCCTTAACCGAATCTTCTAGACTGACCGATAATCTTTCGTCGTCGTCGTCGTCGTCGCCGCTGCGGTGATCTTCGTGTGGTTGCTGGGATTTTACATTCTCTGGAACGAGGAAACAATGGTTGATTACTGCGCCTTTGGCTGGATCTTGGCCGCCGTCCTCGGCCTTGCCATTGCACTCTCTTTCTTCGTCTCTCCTAGGAGGAATCGTCGAGGAGGAGCCGATTCCACGCCGAGGAGCGAGGGTGTCATAAGCTCTTCAGCCACCAACGGAGAATGCAGATCCGTCGACGGTGACGCCGACGTTATCATCGTCGGAGCAGGTGTTGCCGGTTCCGCTCTTGCTCACACTCTCGGCAAGGTACATCGGTTTTATTGCTTTCTTTTGAATTTTGAATCTGTTCTGTACTTCTGTTCGCTCTCTCTCTCTCTCTCTCTGCATTTTTCTCCGTCCTGTTCGCGCCACCACGCATCTAATTACTCCTTCTGGCCCTTATTATTAATGAAAACTGGGTATTTGCGTGCTGTTTATATTTGATGCATAGAAACCCTCAGAATGAAAGAATCTATCGCAAAGTTATGGATTATGGATGAGAGGAAGAAAAATGGAAAGAAGAAAGATATTACTTCGGGATGTCAATTGCTTGTCCATGTAACCAATGAAATGACTGGATGATCGTTTTTCTGTCGTTTTCCCCCTTCTAATTTGTTATTGGATGAAAGTTGTATGTCGCCACCAGATGATTTTTATATGGATAAATGGAGTGCTTCAATTTCGTTGTAAAATGGTTTTGATTATTGCTGACTTAAGCAGAAGGTTCGAATGTATATTTTAAATTTTAACCCATCTATATAATTGTTGTTCGATCTTCGGTGAATAACCATATGAATTTCCTTTTGGTAAAGAAGTTAATTATTGGGGTTGGATTGTTTATATCCACATCCCTCTTCTTATTGGTTTTATTTATTTATTTTTTTTCTATTTTTGTTGTTCCTCATATTTCACTTTGGAACCAAGCTGATCATATCGAATTTGATAGGATGGTCGTCTAGTTCACGTGATTGAAAGAGACTTGACAGAGCCTGATAGAATCGTCGGTGAATTATTGCAGCCTGGGGGCTACCTCAAATTGATTGAGTTAGGACTGCAAGGTTTGTAATTGGGCTGGGGAAATTTCATTTACAACTCTATTTTCTTTCGAAGTACAATATTCATCAGTAATTAAGGAAAATACATGTTTGTATTGCAGATTGTGTTGAGGAAATTGATGCACAGAAGGTGTATGGCTATGCCCTTTTCAAGGATGGAAAGAACACTCAACTTTCTTACCCATTGGAAAAATTTCAGTCTGATGTATCTGGACGAAGCTTCCACAATGGACGCTTCATACAGAGAATGAGGGAGAAGGCTGCTTCCCTTCCCAAGTATGTTCATTTCGTCTTTGTTTTCCGCACCTTGAATTTTTAAGAGTATGAGTTAAATAACCCCCTGTAGTGCTGACTGTTGAAGGTGTTACGAATGTCCCATGGCCCGATCTTTTAAAGTAATGATTCAAGCCATATTTTATATTTCCTTAATTCCGTTTTGTGAACTGAGTAAGAATTTTTGTTTAGACGATTCATGCACTTCCTCTTAGTTGTTCTGTGTATGAAACTTGTGCTGTTGAAACGTTAGAGATTTGACCATATCGTTAAGCAGACTCGGACAATATGACGGTGAAATTCATGTTATTTTTACATAAATAAATGGATTTAAGAAAATTTTCTTAAGTTTGGTTTACAGCTGCCATAACCAACCGTTAGCAGTATTGTCCTCTTTCCACTTTTCTTTTCGGCCTTTTTCGCAAAGTTTTTAAAATGCGTCTGCGAATGAGAGGTTTCCACTCTTATAAGAAATGCTTCGTTTCTCTCTCCAACCGATGTAGAATCTTACACTCCACTCCCTTGGGAGCCCAATGTCTTCGCTGGCACACTACCCAAGGTCTAGCTCTGATACCATTTGTAACAGTCCATGCCCCTCTAGCAGCCATTATTCTCTTGGGCTTTCCTAGTTTCTCCTCAAGATTTTTAAAACGCGTAGGGAGAAGTTTTCACATTCTTGTAAGGAATGCTTTGCATGAATCTAGTTAAAGTCTCTAGAGAGTTCAACAATGGCCATTGATTCACCATTGATACTCCAAGTCTGTGTTTCTTGTGATTGGATAATGAATAAATACTTGGATTTTACTCATCAATGTGACTTTTTATTTGCTCTGTTTCCATTTCTTGTAGTGTAAGATTGGAGCAAGGAACAGTTACTTCGTTGCTTGAAGAAAAGGGAACGATCAAAGGTGTGCAGTATAAGTCTAAAAATGGTGAAGAAAAAACAGCGTATGCACCTCTGACCATTGTTTGTGATGGGTGCTTCTCAAATTTGCGCCGCTCTCTTTGCAAGCCTATGGTAAGGAGGCTTCAATTATTCAGTGGTACCTCAAAATAGACATTTTCTCTTTAGGATTTGATTGGCTGCAGAATTATTCTAATTTCATTTTGCTAACTGCATGAAATTATCGAATACGTTCTTCAAATTCCGAGCCCTTTATCATCTCTATCTTTCGCAGGTTGATGTTCCATCTTGTTTTGTGGGATTGGTTCTGGAGAATTGCCAACTTCCTTTTGCAAATCATGGACATGTTGTTCTCGGAGATCCTTCTCCTATTTTGTTCTATCCCATCAGTAGCACCGAGATCCGTTGTCTGGTTGATGTTCCTGGTCAGAAGGTTCCTTCTATATCAAATGGTGAAATGGAAAAGTATTTGAAGACCATAGTAGCTCCTCAGGTACAATTTTTCAACTGTCCCATTCATGCCAACTTCCATCTTAACATTTATGTGTTAAATTTAGTGCTTCGAACTAATGAATTACCATTACTCGTGCAGGTTCCTCCGCAAATCCATGATGCCTTTATAGCTGCTATTGACAAGGGTAATATAAGGACAATGCCAAATAGAAGCATGCCTGCTGCTCCCCAACCGACGCCCGGTGCCTTACTAATGGGTGATGCATTCAACATGCGCCACCCCCTCACCGGTGGAGGAATGACAGTTGCTTTGTCTGATATTGTTGTGCTCAGGAACCTTCTCAAGCCACTGAAGGACTTGAATGATGCACCAACTCTCTGCAAGTATCTAGAATCCTTTTACACTCTGCGAAAGGTATAATTTTAGTTTATGTTTGCTTTTTCCTATAAGCAATTTCACAGAAGGCCATTAGTAAAGCTAATTTATTCGTCTCAAACTGCAGCCAGTGGCTTCTACAATCAACACATTGGCAGGGGCATTATACAAGGTCTTTTGTGCATCGCCTGATCAAGCCAGGAAGGAAATGAGACAAGCTTGCTTTGATTATTTGAGCCTTGGAGGAATATTCTCAAATGGACCCGTGTCCTTGCTCTCGGGATTGAATCCTCGCCCATTAAGTCTGGTTCTCCATTTCTTTGCAGTGGCAATATACGGAGTTGGTCGCTTACTGCTTCCATTTCCTTCTCCGAAAGGCATCTGGATTGGAGCAAGATTGGTCTATGTGAGTTATGAACAGACAAAACAGAACAAAACACCTTCCATTCATATTTTCCTTTGAAAACTTTAAGAACTTCGTAGGGAAAGTGTTGTAATGAGAAATGAATTGATTTGTTTGCAGAGCGCATCAGGAATCATATTTCCGATTATCAAGGCGGAAGGAGTTAGACAGATGTTCTTCCCTGCTACTGTTCCTGCTTATTACAGAAGCCCACCAGTTCTTAAAACCATAGCATGAAGACTGGGTATTTGTTTGTGTCATACCTGAGGAGGAAGAAGAGGCATCCTCAGGCTGTCGAGCATTGCAGGGAAGACAAATCACTTTTTCGTTTGTTAGATTTTCATTTTAATTGTGGATTAATAAACCTGTCTAACTTTTGAACAGGAGCCAGGAATATGTAAATGTTCTTAATTCGTTCTAGAAACCCCAACATTAATGTATTTTCGAACAGCTTGGGAACTTTCAACAGAGTAATCCCTAAAACAATCAATTTAGTACTCACCATTACCTTGTCATTTATATCATTCGAAAATTAATTTATATTATCCTAAACAAATGGGCCAAATGGTTTCGTAGTCCAACCTAAGCAGCCCATTAAGGGGAGTAGTGGCTCAAATAAAGCCCATTAAAGAATTTGGCCAATTGGTTTCGTAGTCCGAATAAGCAGCCCATTAAGAGGAGCATAGGCTCAAATAAAGCCCATTAAATATGGGGCAAATGGTTTCGTAGTCCAACATAAGAAGCCCAATAAAATTGGGGCAAATGGTTTCGTAGTCCAACATAAGAAGCCCATTAAAATTGGGGCAAATGGTTTCGTAGTCCAACATAAGAAGCCCATTAAGGGGAGTAGAGGCCCAAACAAAAGCCCATTAAAATGGCCCAAATGGTTTGTTATCCAACATAAGCAGCCCATTAAGGGGAGTAGTGGGTTTACTATAGCCCATTTTAAAATGGGCCAATTACATCAGCAGCCCATTAAGGGGACTAGTGGCTCAAATAAAGCCCATTAAAGAATTGAGCCAATTGGTTTCGTAGTCCGAATAAGAAGCCCATTAAGAGGAGCATAGGCTCAAATAAAGCCCATTAATTTATGGGCCGAATGGTTTCGTAGTCCAACATAAGCAGCCCAGTAAAAATGGGCCCACTGGTTTCGTAGACCAACATAAGCAGCCCATTAAAATGGGCCAAATGGTTTCGTAGTCCAACATAAGCAGCCCATTAAAAATGGGCCGAATGGTTTCGTACTCCAACATAGCAGCCCATTAAAAGGGGCCCAATGGTTTCGTAGTCCAACATAAGCAGCGCATTAAAAATGGGCCGAATGGTTTTGTAGTCCAACATAAGCAGCCCATTAAAAATAGGCCGAATGGTTTTGTAGTCCAACATAAGCAGCCCATTAAGGGGAGTAGAGGCTCAAATAAAAGCCCATTAAAAATGGCCCAAATGGTTTCGTTATCCAACATAAGCAGCCCATTAAGGGGAGTAGTGGGTTAACTATAGCCCATTTTAAAAATGGGCCAATTACATAAGCAGCCCATTGAGGGGAGTAGTGGCTCAAACAAAGCCCATTAAATAATTGGGCCAATCGGTTTCGTTCAAATAAGCATCCCATTAAGAGGAGCATGGGCTCAAATAAAGCCCATTAAAAATGGGACGAATGGTTTCGTAGTCCGACATAAGCAGCCCATTAAAAATGGGCCAAATGGTTTCGTAGTCCAACATAAGCAGGCCATTAAGGGGAGTCGAGGCTCAAATAATAAAGCCCATTAAAAATGGCCCAAATGGTTTCCTAGTCCAACATAAGAAGCCCAAGGGAAGTAGTGACTCAAATAGAGCCCAATATAAAAATGGGCTAAATGGTTTCTAGTCCAACATAAGCAGCCCATTTAGGGGAGTAGTGACTCAAATAAAGCCCATTTTAAAATGAGCCGAATACATCAGCAGCCCATTAAGGAAAGTAGTGACAAATATAGCCCATTTTAAAAATGGGCCGAATAGTTTCGCAGTCCAACATAAGCAGCCCATTAAGGGAAGTAGTGGCTCAAATAAAGCCCATTTTAATAATGGGCCAAATCGTTTTGTAGTCCAACATAACAGCCCATTTTAAAAATGGCCCAAATGGCTTCGTAGTCAAACTCAACAGCCCAGTAAGGAGTGTAGTGGCTAAAATATAGCCCATTTTAATAATGGGTCCAATGGTTTCGTAGTCCAACATCACAGCCCATTTTAAAAATGGCCGAATGGCTTCATAGTCCAACCCAAGCAGCCCATTAAGGATAGTGGCTCAAATATAGCCCATTTTAAAAATGGGCCAAATAGTTTCGTAGTCTTTTACATAACAGCCCATTTTAAAATTGGGCCGAATGGTTTCGTAGTCTAATAGAACAGCCCATTTTTGAAATGACCCAAATGGCTTCGTAGTCCAACTCAAGCAGCCCATTAAGAAGAGTAGTGGCTCAAATAAGGCCCATTTTAAAATGGGCCAAATGGTTTCGAGTCGAACATAACAGCACATGTTCAAAACGGGCCGAATGGGTTTCTAGTCCAACATAAGCAGCCCATTAAGGAGAGTAGTGGCTCAAATAAAGCCCACTTTTAAAAATGGGCCGAATGGTGGATTCGTAGTCCAACCTAATCAGCCCCGTCAATATCCTTACTTTATCGATATGCCCATCTATGTGTCAGTAAAATTGAAGTGTCGATATTGATATTAACATCAATATTTTAACCCTTCATATTAATACCCACTTCAATGTTGCCATAATACTACAAGAAGCTGAATTCCTCTTAATAATTTACACGACTAACGAGGGGAAATTTCAAGAAAAAACCACAAATATGTCATACTGTTAAAATGGTCAAGTCTTATGCTCAACCGCTCTTTCTTTCTAACTTTATGGCCTCATAAGATGTCATCACCTCTTTGAACTTGGCCTCAGCAGCCTCTGCAACACAGTGATCATAAGGGGCTATTGTAGAACATAAAGATGAATATCTAAAATTAAACAAAAAGAAAAAAAATGATACAATGATGTTTGATCATCTTCTATGATTCTACCTTTATTATCCTGGTTCTGATCTGGATGAAATTGCTTCGCCTTGGATTGGAATGCTGTCTGTGACCATGAATAGTTCAATTCACAACCCACGACTTGAATAATAAACATAATTCACAGAAACTGATAACAAAAGGTTAGAACAATAGTAACATAGGAGCTTATATGAATTAAGGAATATATGTACCTTAATCTCAGCATCTGTATAAGGTGTTTTTCGACACCTGAAGCAGACATTAAGGCACGACGTCATTAAGACAGGTAATTGAAACTAAATCTATTGGACCATAAAAGCTTTTTCTATGGTCCAGCAGAATGGAAGATAACCTCATAACTAACCCCGCAACATAGAAAAGTGGAATAGTGCCAGATGAAATGAAACCCGATTTGTAGGTTAATCCTAACAAAAATTGGAGGGGAAGAAAAAATTTAATCGTAAGCAATATTATCACACACTAAATTCACCTGTTGAGACCCAAAACTGTATAATGATGCGATAGCAAGTAGCTTGTTCTGTCTCTTGGAGTTTCCTTATAGTTATTACTTTGTTCTCTGTAGAACGTCTCGGCTTTCCAATACCAATCATCACGCTGGTGATGTTGATGAAACGCACCACCACCATTCTCTCCCCAGCTTTCGTAGCCTCTCTTGTATTTGTTCCTCTCTCTGTTGAATACATTCTGCATGCGCCTTATGCGCTCCTAAATCAAACAGTGCACAATGAGATCCAATCAGCCCAAAAGAAAAAGGGATGAGATATCAGAATCCAGTTAGAAAGAAATAAAATACGGCGAGAAATGGCTTGAACTGGGAGAGGGGGAGTTGAATTTCGAAGAAGATAAAATCAGTCACGGTGAGTCGGACGTTGGAAGTTTTGAACTCCAACAGGGGTTTGGAATGTTTGGAGATAGGTTCAAGGTCCAAAGTTCAAACTATATGTTGAATACTAATTACTAAATAACTTAAACAATTTGCTTTCGAGAGCTTAGCCAACAATGGTCAAACGAGATTGCGGCCAAAAAAGCATAACAAGAGCTTCTCTTGAAATTTCAAATTCAAATTAACCAAGAAAGCAGTATAAATTCCAAGGTCTTAGAAGTTAAAAAAATAATAGAATAACATTACAAGACACTGTTCTTGCTGGACAGAAAATGAAAGAAAAAAAATAAAGAATTCTTACCACCCTCTCCATTTCTTCTTCATATTCCTCTTGCAGCCTACGATTATACCTTTTCCATGCTTCCTCCTGAAACGATGACCGGAAAGAACGACCACTTCCTCCACCCCGTGATGATTGTGACCTGCTCAACTTTTGTTCAATAAAACTATAATATCAGCTACCAGATCTCAAGACTATATCCCTAAATCCTTTCCTTTCTTTTCTTTTGTGCAAGTTTTTGTTTCTAAGTGATATGATTATAGGTGCCATGCTCCTTATCTATATATATTTCTCCCTCACAGCAGTTGTTTCACAAACGAGTTGCAAAAATTGAACAGCATAATTAAATGCAGTCACGCATATACCTGAGTATATACCCAATCACCAGTTCTCCGCAGATGACCAATCTGCCCAAAAACAACCACTGTCAAATTGGGTAATCTAGCAGCAAGTCGATTAAGCAGCAACTTCAGGGAGAGAAACTACTTGATGGAACTCGTATCCAAGTATATCAGGAATTTTTTTTATGTTACCACGTATTAGTGCATTCAAGTAATCAGTTCATTTACTCGCATACACAGATTCAGGTAATTTCTTATCATTCATTATTAATGAGGGCTGTCGTATCAATTCATGAAAGTCAGGATCAGTTCAATAGCATATACTGATGCTGGCCTTCTGATTCAATGAAATTTGAGTAAAGAAATTCATACTAGATCGAAATTAATATTGCCCATCACTATTCCAATCTCTCATTTAAAGAAAGTTAATGAAAATGTAACTCAACTCCTAAAATTCCATGAGCATGAACAAAGAGAATTAAAATTGAATCAGCAATAAATAGACTAAATAACGAAAAGTGCGATTAGACTCACGGCGAGAGTGGTGGCAGAGGCACCGATTAAACCGAAAAGTAGAATTGCCCAGAGTTTCAAGTCCTCCGCTTTCTCTTGATGCGGTGGTGTTGACGACTGCCATTGATTACCCTTATCCGGTTTGCCATTGTTATCCGTCATCTCCTTTCGATGTAAGAGTCACGTTCAGCTGATTGTAGTAGCAGATGTTGTCCGAATTCGAAACATTAGAAGCATGGTTTAGGGTTTGTTTCTCCCCCCGTCTTTTCAATTCCGCTCTTCTCCCTTACCGACACCGCCTGCGCTCGGACGGGTTTGATCGAAACCAAAGGAGAAGACGAAGATGAAATCGAATTCAGGGATGAAAGGTAGGAATTAGAAGCTACGTAGTTTTGTTTGAGGCGAGATTCTACGCTCAACGCAATGAAGTTTTGTGAGGACTCGGACTCTGAAAACTGGAAAACACAAGTTATATATACTTTTTCATTTTTCATTTTTCTCTCAAAGAAATTTAAAGATAATTGGATTTATAAATTATGAATTAATTTTACCACAAAAACCCTTAATGGACTGTTGCTTAGGTTGGACTACGAAACAATCGGCCCATTTTAAAAATGGGTTATATTTGAGCCACTAATCCCCTCAATGGGCTGCTTAGGTTGTACTATGAAACCATTTGGCCCATTTTCAAAACAGGCTATATTTGAGCCACTAATCCTCTTAATGGGCTGCTTAGGTTGGAAAACGAAACCAATTGGCCCATTTTATAAATGGCCCAAATGGTTTTGTAGTCCAACCCATGCAGCCCATTAAATGGAGTAGTTGCTCAATTATAGCCCATTTTAAAACATGGGTCAACTGGTTTCGTAGTCTTACCTAAGCAGCCCATTAAGGGGATTAGTGACTCAAATATAGCCCATTTTTATAAATTCCGACATTAAATTGTTACAAATTTAAAAATCAGATATGAAATTATTATTAGCATAAAAACAAAAAAACTTTTTATTTTTAAATTGTTACAAATGTAACATATGGTAAGGAAAGAGAGTAGCAGATGTTTATTTTGAAGACTATCTTGATAGGTTTTGTTATAAGATGCATTAACACACCACATTCAATGAAAGGAATTGAAATATAAATATAAAATATAAAAAGAAGACATAGACACACCACATTCAATGAAAGGAATTGAAATATAAATATAAAATATAAAAAGAAGACATAGAATGAGTTGACGAGTCAAAATGAGTAATAGTTAGTGAGAATATTGATTTATCCTCACTACTTGGAGTGTTGGACCAGTGTTCTCTTATGGATAAGAATTTCTATTTTTGTTCAATACCAACCTCCAACATTTGATAAATGTTTCCCTATATTTATGTATCTATGCATGAAAATATTTATTTATTATTATTATTATATTCATCCACAACTCCTTCACTAGTGGATGTTATGAACTTTTTTTTTTCCATTTTTTCATCATTATTTGTCCTATACACTTTTATTTTTTGGGTTAACTATAAAAAAAAAAAAAAAATATATATATATATATATATATATATAATGGTTACGTGGCGTAAAAAAATTCCTTTATTTATTTTTTCTTTGTTTCCATTTTGATGAATCTATGGTGGGTTATATGTACACTTTGCTGTCTAACCTCAAACAGATTCTTTATCTTAATTGATTAATGGCCCAACCCTACCTTGATATAAACATGACATATATAATTGTCTACTTGTCTTGTTTGTTGCTAATGTCACGCTCTTCTTCTCTTCCTCTATTTACAATCAATAATACCAATTATACCAAAGACTAATTAACTATATCAACCACGTTGTGACCCGGATTTCGAATTAATTTGTAATTAATATGATACATACAAATGAAAGTGTATTGATATCGTGGACGGAGGGAATCCAACCAGGTAAGTTGACAAAAAAGGGAAGGCCAACACACATTGCATATACCTATTTGATATTCATCCTCATCTTCAATATCCAAACGACTGTCATTTTCGAGAGAAAAGGGCCAACTAAAAGCACCTATCAGTAGGGTCTCACCATGAAAAGCTTTCCCGCTTTCCCACTTTCCCAACCCAATGCCCCAACCACTTCTTATTTTTTCATCCTAAATTATTATCATCAACTATAAATTATGCTTTTCTAAAGCTTTTGAAGAGTCTGCCATTAATATGAAGAGAAAAAAAAAATGAAATTTCTAATTAATTGTTAAATCAAGATGACATTTTTTTATAAATATTAGCTTACCCCATTGATGTGACCCTATTGAAACTATCACTTTTCAATCTTTATATATATGTATATGTATATACTTGATGTATTTAAATTGAACTTTTTGAGATAGAGACATTATTGTTCTTCATATGACTACAAGTTAAGATTTGATTTGAATTGCAAAACATTGTTTTTAAGGTTGATTGTTGTAGGAGGCTGCTAACAAGGGGTGTCTGAGTGGCTGAAGATAAGGGGGGAAAAGTTAAAGAGGTTGTTGTTACTCCCAATACTACGAGGAACACAGCTCACACAAAAGAGAAGAATAGACAGCATTCTCTAAAGTTGTAGGTAAAGGCTTTGGACTTTTATCTCGACCTGTCGGAATAAGTAATAAATAAAGAGAAACTCATGCCCCTTCTTTCTCTTGTCTTGTTTTTCTCCATGGTGGAGCTCAAATCAGTCAATTCTGTCGGGAATTTTTCACTTTACTTTAGTTTCTTAACTCCTATAATTATTTGCCTCTCTTCCTCCACTTTCTTCTCTGTTGCATCAATTTCAACACTTTCCTCCGGAATTTAAATTAATTGGTCTTAATTCATACATTCTAGCTAACTTTTAAGGTTACACCAAATCCTCCTAACGATCCAAGCCTACAATTTGGATTCAGGGTTAGATTAGGCTTTGAAATTCGGATTTGACACTCCCACAACAAGGTCACGTTACGAGTGGAGATTATTCCCACAAACTAACACGAGTGTTAGTCATCGAACGCGAACATAGAATTGCTTCAAGCAAAGTACGCTTAACTATGAAGTTTCTATAATTGAGTCACTAAAAAGGAAGATGCACTTTGTTGATATAGATAGTGACTTTCAATTCTTTCAAGTCTTTCGTAGTCATTATATACTCAAGATCGCTCTCATTCAAATATGGTCTCAATTCATTAATTACTCGGGTATCACAATCCCTCCTGCTCGTGACATGTTCACTAAAAGGAAGATAACTAGTAAACTCCCTAATGATCCTCATAAAGTATAAGACAATTCTATAGTTATTTAGGTCCCTGACAATTAAATTAAATTTACGATTAGGGTTTGGTTGGTGAATTGTGATTCTTAGCTACTCTCCTCCAAGATTTAAGCTACAAACTTGTCTCTTGTACTCACTAATCGTTCCCTTGTCCATAGTTATAGAGGTTATCTGAGTTCGCGGATTCGTGATTATTTACTCTCGTTTAATTTTTTTAACCTTAGCTCTCATGTCAAGTCTCTGTCAAATCATTTATGGCAAGGCCATGTTTGGATGAGTTATTTGTCATTAAACAACAGCAAAAAAGTCAATCCATAAGAGCTTAGAAAATGACATAAAAGCCAAAAAGAAAAAAAAAAAAACATTCCATTTCTGTTAGCTGTCAAACTCCAGCGCCATCCAAACAACATTGTCTATTGATTTCATTTAGGATTTAAACATAATTATAGGAGAAAAAAAAACATAATCTACACAAGATAGGGCTTCAAACTTGTTATGATGGCTTCCATTAACTCTAACATGACCTCACCTTTTGATTTGTTTCCCCCAATTATTAACACTATCTCTTCGTCCTCTCTCCGGATAAACATCTCATCCAAAGTACAGAATCCTCCAACCAGAGTGTTCATTAATCACCGAGGTGTGCTGGAATTCAACAATAATGGATATAGTAAAGGGAAGTGGAAGATGGAGCGGGGCACATGTGGAGGGGAAGAACTCAGCGCAGAGAGAAAAGGGCGGGCCTACAAAAGGGAGTGATGGGGAACAGTGGCTTTCCATTTAAAGCTTAGAATGTCCGATACAAAAAGACATGCAACCCTAACAACACTTTCCACAAACCGAATAAAATGCTCCAGTTTTTTCTTCGCCACCGACACTTGCAGCAATGAATTTGCAGACATGCCCAAAAAACAAAACAATTTGTTCTTATTTTCTCGCTTCTTTTTCTCCATTTTCAAACCTTATTCCTTCTCTTCTGTTCCCACTCAAATGCCACTCATTATTAACCTCCCAAACAAAGTACAATTCACCCCCAATGCCCTTTCAAAGTTTGGCACTCTCGCAGTAGCTCACTCATACATTACACTGCCACTGCAAACTCACCTTTCTCTCGCCCCCATCTTTCTCAATCAAAATTCCTTTCTTTTTTTTTTATTTTTATTTCTCTAAATAAACAAATAACACAAAATACTCCACCCAAGAACAGATTAACATATGCAAAATTTTGGTGGGATAACCGAGTGAGTTGACACGGAGAAACTATTTCAAGAAGCGATTAACCGTTTTTACACCGTTAGATGTTCGAGTAAAAAAAAATTATAAAAGTTTATGTAGTTGTCAAGAGACATGTATTTTTTTAAAAATTTACATCCTATTTTAACGTGATAAACTAAGTAAATATTTTGTTTTCTAATCCAACGCTTTTTGGGAAAAGTCAATTGACTATTTAAATGGGCATGTCAAGGATGATAAACCTCTCCATTTCTTTACCTTTTTAGCATAAATTTCATCACGTGTTTTGTTATTACTTTAGAAGGTCTCATGTCAATGAAGATAATTATTCTCACTTATGTATCTCTGTCTTTCTTAATCAATATAAGATTTTGGTTTGATAGACCGAATCTATTGCATACCTTATACGGTGTCTTTCATTTTGATGTGAATTTGTAAATTTTATGTATGTATACGTTTTCCTATCTTTAAAGTCAAAAAAATTAAGGCTAAGTATTGAAATTTATGTAGTTGTGTCATTTCAGTGATATTTATGAGTCCAATTTCTAATTTTGAAAATGGCTTACACAAGATATGATGTGGAGACTTTCAAATCTCTAGAATTTGTAGGACTTTCAAATCAGCCATACACCAACATTTATATTGTTATCAAATTTACCTTGATTCACATTTTTTACTGCTTGGATTTTACATTGACTGTATTCTAGTATTCTTGTAACTGCCTTTAATTCAATTTGATCTATGTGTTGGTTCAATTTTCTAAATTTAAGTTTTGATTAATTAAGAATGTTCACTTATTAACTTATTAACTCAAAAAATAGAAAGAAATAAAGGTAAAAACGTAATTAAATAAATACACATAATTTTTTAAAAAAATTGATGGTTCTCATGACACTCTCTATGTCCTAAAATGTTTATATTCAAATTTCAGACCACAATAATAATATATTATGTTTAATTGGAATTAATTTATGGCTGTTTAATAAATAAAGTGATTCTTATGAATATTTTTTAATATTTAAGAATTGATTTGTAATATTGAGGAACATGGAAAATATAAAATTTAGTTTTGGGGGACAAGCTGGAAGGGTTGAAAGTCAAAAGATAAGCCTTAAGGAATCCCCATGGACCACCCATGTTCTTCTTCTCACCCATGACACGTGGCATGACCTCCTTGTGGTTGCAAAATTGTGCCAGAGCATTGTAAGCCACCGTGGTCCGTGGACCACTTGCACCTCTCAAACCGCACAGGGCGCAGTCCGACTAATGAAAGGCTTCACCAACTTCCAAATTTTACCTTTGTTAATTATTCCAAAAACAGTTTAGAGAAACAACGTATATAAAATCTTTTCATAGTAGACATGTTTTTGGAACGGTGCAATATAATACTATCAATAACGTGTATTCTTAGATAAAGCCATTAAATAAAGCCACGTGGATCAATCCACAAAAAAGAGCAGAGAAAAGAAAAAAGAGTGGGGCTTGAATTCCACCGGCTTACCATATTTGTTCCTCTCACTATGCAAAAACATACCCAACTTCTCTCCACATCCCACGCCTACCCAAATTTATTCTTTTCTTGTTATAATCAACTTTCATCTTTGGCATATAAGAAGTCTACTGAATAGAAGTTTTCATACACTTGTAAAAAATACTGTGTTCGTCTCTCCAACCGACACCGACGTGGGATCTCATATATTTACATATTTGACTTTTCAGTACACTTAAACGGTCATTGATAGGCACAACCCTTTATAATTAAAATTAGTTTACAACTTAATTTCGAGTCTAATCTATCAATTGGTATGTCACGTGTGATCAATAAATGCACGAGCTGATTAGATAACTCAATATGTTTAGAGACGAAACAACATTAGACCTAAAATCTTGAGGATTTGACTTGGAGAAGCACCAACCCATAATCAAATAATGTATTCAAATAAAGTTTGAAGAAAAAAGAAAAAAAAAACCAAAAAGAAGAGTGTGAGAGAGAGGCAATTAGTCAAAGAAAACTCCCAAAACTGACTAACCGCTCAAACTCTCCCGTCCCTATTTATATAAAATGGCACTCTAAATTGCGCACACAAGCACACAAATTTTCAATAGCAATACCTGTGGCTCTATATATACCGTCGCACTCGTCTAGTGTGGATCTAAGTAGCTAAAAAGACAGCCAACTTTTGCTCTTGAATTCACCTAGCTTAGGTATCATGGCAATGTTGTCTACCAAAGCTAGCCATGATTCTCATGGCCAGGATTCTTCCTATTTCATTGGATGGCAAGAGTACGAGAAGAACCCTTATCACCCTACTCGAAACCCCACCGGAATTATCCAAATGGGTCTCGCCGAAAACGAGGTAATTTTGACCCCATTCCTTTTCACTCTACTAACTAACCATATTTGTGTTTCTTTTTTACGTGTATAAAATTATTGCATGTAAAAATATAATATTTTGCAGCTGAGTTTCGACCAATTGGAGAAGTGGCTGGCCAATAATCCAGACGCTTTGGGATTGAGACGAAATGGAGAATCCGTGTTTAGAGAATTGGCTCTATTTCAAAACTATCATGGCTTGCCAGCTTTTAAAAAAGTAGGTTACTTTCTTCGTTTTATTTTGCTTTTGATTTGTTGAGACCAGTTTTAATGGACAATTGTGTGTAAATAATAGGTGCTGGTTGAATTGATGGCGGAAATACGAGGAAACAAAGTGAAGTTTGATGTCAATAATCTGGTCCTCACCGCTGGTGCAACTTCTGCCAATGAGATCCTAATGTTTTGTCTTGCCGAACTTGGAGATGCTTTCCTTGTTCCCACTCCTTACTATCCAGGGTAGGCTAACCCTATTATCGCCAACCTTTTTTATTTTTTTATTTTTATTATTATTTTTTTTAATTAATTAATTAATTAATTTTATTTTTTTATTATTATAATTTTAACTATTTTTNAAAAAAAAAAAAACTCAATTATTTGTCATGTTCCACGTAAACTATGCACAATACTCAATAATATTTGCATAAAATCATGCCTACAATTCGAGTAAAAGACAATTATTCAATAAGGTTGCTCTAGTGTAAGTGCTTCATAATAACACGTGGATTCGAAAGAGCAGGTTTGACCGGGACCTAAAATGGCGTACGCATGTTCAAATAATTCCAATTCACTGTTGGAGTTCAAACGGGTTCAGAATCACAGCAGCGGCCATGGAGGAGGCCATGGAACGAGCCGAAAAGCTGAATCTACGAGTGAAGGGGGTTTTAATCACGAACCCATCAAACCCATTGGGCACTACAATGAGCCGGAACGAGCTGAATTTAGTGGTGGATTTCGCCAAAGCCAAAGGAATCCACATTGTAAGCGACGAGATATATTCCGCCACAGTTTATGAGACCCCAAAGTTCAGAACCATAATGGACGATAGCCTAAAAAAATCCTCAATATGGGACCGAATCCACGTGGTTTACAGCCTGTCCAAGGATCTGGGCCTACCCGGGTTCCGAGTAGGTATGATTTATTCAAACAACCCGAAAGTGGTGGCTGCGGCTACCAAAATGTCAAGCTTCGGTCTGGTGTCGTCTCAGACGCAGTACTTGCTGTCTCAAATGCTGGGGGACGAGAAATTCCGAAGGAATTACATGGAGGAAACGAAGAGACGGATCCGGAAGAGGAAAGGGTTGCTGGAGTCGGGGCTCCAGAAGGCCGGAATCCGGTGCTTGAAAGGGAATGCGGGTCTGTTTTGTTGGGTGGATATGAGGCATCTTCTCAAGTCCGGGAGTTTCGAACAGGAAATGGAGCTTTGGAAAAGGATTTTGTCCCAGGTTGGAATTAATGTGTCACCCGGTTCAGCATGTCATTGCTCTGAACCGGGTTGGTTCAGGATGTGCTTTGCCAACATGTCGGAACACACTTTGACGCTGGCCATGCGTCGTCTTAAGGCCTTTGTAAGGCCGAAGCCTGCTGTTGTAAAGAGACGGCCGTCCTTAACTAAGTGGGTTCTTTGATGATGTACTCACCACTCACCGGACCGACCGCCAACCGAATAAGTGCCACTGGTGTACCTAATTTAACGCAACTGCTAAAATTAATGTCCAAAATCAGATCTCTAATTATCAGCCCTACCCCATGTAAGAAATTTCATCAGATTTTAGTAATATTTTTATGAAAATAAATAAAATGTTACAAATTTTAAATACAAATACTAAATTATTTTAAGAATTAAATAGTTATACAAGTACAAAAACTAAATTATTACAAATAAAGCTGTCCATTTATTTGTACGGTTTAGGACCCATACTAAATACAATAAAAAATCTCCATTTAAACCAATAATGGAAAGGGAGTGGGTAATAATTTATTCTAATTAGATAAATGTGAGTTGGGGAGGGATTATATTTCATGTCACCGTCCCCGATTCATGTGTATATATATTCTATTATAAATAATAATAAATCAAATTTTATTTTTGTATTCTATTTGTCTTACAATTACATTATACGACTTTCTAGCTCTTGTTTTATTTAGATAATGAATACCTAATCCATTTTATTTGTTTTAAGGACGATGGTAATAATTATATTTTAGACAGCACACTCGTCGTTATCCTCAATAACTCAAAATGTAAATCAAAATATTAAGTAATTTATCTAAGTTAGAGAAGATTGAAATCAATATCCCTTGCTTAAAATAAATCAATTCATTGCATGAGTTTGATATTAACGACACTATGTATGGTCAAGTCTTTCATCATCACTCCCGTCGTTATAACTATTTGCCCTAAAAATATAGTTTTCAATCAAAATTCAATTTTGAGGCCCACCCCTCCCCTCTCCTCATTTGAACTACAAAACAATAAATATACAAAAACGAGTTAAAAGTAATTAATTAGGGATGAAAATCATCTTCAAATATTTTAAATATTTATTTAAAAAAAATATACTTTTATCATAAATTTTCAATTTCATTTTATTACACCTCACATTTAGATAAATACAGATAAGTTTTTTTTAAAAAAAAAAAAAAAGAAATATTAGGTTGGTTGGTTTAAATTTACGAGTTTTTAGTAAAATTATTCAATATTTTTCAGATATACTCCAAAAAAAATTGAAATTTTAGGGAGAATTAATACAATTTGTTTTTCTTATTGAAAGATAAGACGAATTGGGCTTATATTGAATGATAACAAGAGCGGTCCAATTTAGAGGCCCAATTGGAAGCACAAGGCCCAAGTCCACGCACATAATCCAAGCCTAATTAAGAGGCCCAATTAGAGGCATAGCTCACAACAATCCACATTTTTGTTATGAGCTTATGATAATACTTACAAGTTTAAGAGACAATAAATCAAACAATTATAAACAATCAACCTCATAATCATGTCTAAATTCAAAATTTTGAGAGATGTGTCTAAATTAATTAAATTATGTCTAAATTGGTCTAGAATAAAAGGAAATCATATGGAATTCTGATTTAAATAAAAATATATATTATGATTGAATTATTTAATACAAAAATAAAATTTATTGTTTCCATGGTAATGGTTGTCATAATCAGAGTTTATTATAAGAGACAAATTAAGAACGAATTATTCAGATAACCCAGCAATAAAGCAAAGCAGGCCAGTTTAATTTTTTAATAATACACGCAATTAATGTACAAAAAAGGGGGGAAATAATATTTAATCTGTTACTATTATTTTAAAAAAAGGTGGTGAAGGAAGTCATTGTTTGGCTGTTGGTTTTGGCATAACCTGCGCAAGAATATTGCCCCAATCACGGAACACTATTTTTTTTTTTTTTTTTTTTTTTTTTTTTTTTTTTTTTTTTTTTTTTTNTTTTTATCCCTTTTTTATTCTTTGGTTTTTTGTTTTGGCCATCTTCTGCTCTGCTTCTTCTTCTTTAGGGATATTCCCTCCAACTTTACTCACTTTCAAATTACTTCCGCTTATATTAATATATTTTATTAAATTTTTAAAAAAAAAATTATCTTCTCTTTTCTTTAATCAAAATGACACCCAACTTGAATTGTACTCTCGTTTATTTAAATCTATTGAAAACTTTTATGGTAAGAGACGAAGTCCCACTGATATCATATGTTATCCTCTTTAGATTTTTCTTTTAAATCGACTGTAAATCGACCATGCTTTAACGGGTTGATCGACCATGCTTTCAAATCGACTACTTAAAAAATTAGACGAACCCATCTAGATTTTACTTTTGATTTCATTTGACAAATTTGGTATGAATGAAGTATTGTGTTTCACTTATATACCCATAAAACTTCTCTATTTCCTCTAAAAGCGTATAAATACGAGTATGATTTCATGGTTGTACATTATGAAGAGTCTCATAAACAAAGAGTTAAAATCTTGGGAATCTTGACCATTACCTCTCTTTGATTAAGCTAAATAGGAGTGTGACCAACCCTAAAAAAGGAGATAATGGCTGCTGAATAATGGCGCTAAATCTACCATCAAAAAGTAAGAACCCACACCCTACGCCTTTGAGCATTATGCATTTACCCTATGATTCTATGTCACAATTATATGGTCCAAATTTCTTTCAACTCAAAAATCAAACTATATGTATGTATATATTTATATACTCATGATGACATATAATGCAGTCAAGCTCCTCAAAGTTTCAACTTAATTTGAACTACCCCAAAAGTAACTTTTATTTGTTCTTAATATTATTCAAAATTACCATACTTTTAGTCAGACAAGTATAAGCACATAAGCATAGTTCCTTTGACCTTCTAAAAGAATTTTCAACTGAGACACATGTGCACTCATAAACATTAGGCGGCTTCACCTGCAACGCCTTCACCAACCACAAACCACTGATCTTTAAACTCCATTGCCATGCAAACATCTACCTTTTTCTCACTTTAATGCTTATTATTGTTCTTGCTCTTATTCAGTTTCAAATCCTTCTTTGCATTAATCCATACCCTTTTGATCTTTTAGTCGAAAATGTGAGATTCCACGTTAGTTGAAGAGGAGAACGAATAATTTTTTATAAGGGTATGGAAACCTTTCCCTAACAAACCCGTTTTAAAAACCTTGAAGGATTGATATGAATATTTGCTACCTGTGGGTTTGAGCGGTTGCAGAAAATGTATACCTTAAGTAATTGATATGAATGTCGATAATCAATAATGTGAGTTGGTCCAATTGGGTCGATCTTTTCTCTCTCGTTGAATTTCATATAAACTTAAAATTCCTCAAAGTATTCGTTAATGTGTTCCACAAAAACTTTGTGTTTGAGGATTGATTTTGTTGGATGCCGCTTGGGACCCTAAAATCATATACAAAAGTTAGGGTTTCAGTTTTTTAATTAAAAAAAATCTTTAGGGTACTCATCATTTTGACTTTGACTATACAAAATGACATGAATTCAACTCTTTTTTAGTCCCAAATTTGAAAACCTTATCTAAGAATGATTATAATAATGTAACCCAATATCCAAATTTCTTAAGCTTTCCCATTTGTCAAAAGAAAACCAACCATATATGAGCAAGATTCAACTCATATTTATATACAATTAAAAAAAAGTTAAGGCGTTTATGTTTGCTAAAATCTAAAGCAACCAATGTTAGGTAATGCCCTAATTTCGAGAGATTTCATGTTTGAGGTCAAAATACAGATCCCAATGAAGTTGTAGCTGTAATCCTTCACAGATTTCAAGCACTTTTCAATTCAACAGAGAATTATAGAACAAGTCAAGCAAAAGAACTGAGTAAATTCAGAGAATTTGATGAGACAATGAATGCAAAATCGCTAGTGCTTACCTTATGATCAGCTAATTTCAGACAATAAAACTAGTGGTCGGAAATAAGTCGAACACAAAATATAATCATATATAGTAATCAGTTTCAAATGAACAGGAAAAACCAAACATAATAATATTCTATGTTTTTTTTTCTTTTAATTTATTGTTCTAATCAGAAGGAAAATCCAAACCGCAGCCTCCAAATCAGTATTGGTAAAGAGTCAATTTTTATTGCTTTACATCGCGCCCGGCATGATCATAGTATCCTCAAGTCATCAAACTTAGCATTATATTGTTCAGCAGTAGTTGGTAAATCTTGCAGCATTATTGGTTCGTAATTCGGGCATGAAGAACTCTGGAGAGACCCCATTTCACAGCCATGACCATTGGTACCCAAAATCTGATGATGATGATGATCTTCAAACAGAAACTCAAGACCACATAAAACCCTCCTCGGATCCTCGTACCCTGTCATGTTGTAATTCTCCACCTCCACCTCCACCATTTGGTTACTGCTTTGCCCTTGCATAATTGGCAAAAAATGGCCATACCCATTTGCATTGTTGTTCATATTACTATACCCACTTTCTTCACCCATGGATTCACCTCCAAATTTGCTCAGATTTTCAATCGGGTTGATTGGATCAGATGCTGGCAAGCTGCCCTGGTTGTAGTGAGGTCCCAAAGGGAGCTGCTGCTGCTGCTGCTGAGGCCAATAAGGAATGTTGTTTAATGAAAACATGGCAATATTGTTGCTCTCAGCCCCATAATTTGTTGCGTTATTATTATTCTCTAATGGTCTCTTCATTTGTTGCATTTGCTTTAGAGCGTTTCCTCTACGAGTTGCCTGTTGTTGTTGATGATGATGCTCTTTCCGCTGCTTCCCAAATAGCTTCTTCTTCAACCTCGTGTTCCAATAGTTCTTTATATCATTGTCTGTTCTTCCCGGTAACTGCGCTGCAATTATAGACCACCTATTCCGTTCCAAAAACGCTCTTTATATGCATAACCTCATTTTTTTTTGGGGACAAAGATACATATTATTATGTAGGAAACATACAAAAACTCGAAACAGATCCAAAACCCCATATTATATTTGTATTTGTAATGTAAGAAGAGAAAACCCTCGTGAAATGGTTCGTGCGTCGTTCATCTACTAAATCACCACTCGACCCAAAAACTTAAATTAAAAAAAAAAAAATTGAAAATCAATACGACAACAAATTATCGAAATTGATCGAAGAGAAAGGAGAGAAATGAAATTAGTTGTTGTTGTGATATTAACCAAAAAAGATAGAGATCAATCATTTAGGTGTAAGAAACCCTAATTAAGCTGAAATGATTTGGGGTTTGATCAAAATTGAATGAAATAAATAAAGAAAGAAAAATTACCTGCTTCCAATACTAACATAAAGGCTACAAATGATTCTATCTTCCTCTTCAGAGAAGCCTCCATGCTTGATGTTTGGACGCAGATAGTTGAGCCATCTCAACCGGCAGCTTTTGCCACATCTCTTAAGCCCTACTTTTTCCATTCACAAAAACAGTCAATTCTTAACCCCAATTACTACCTTCACAAACCACAAATCAAACAAAAAGATGAAATTTTTACCAATCTTTTGGGGCAAAGCAATCCAGTTACCACCAGTTCCATGTTTCTCAATGTAAGACTTGAGCTTGGCATCTTCCTCAGGGGACCATGGCCCTTTCTTAACGTTGGCCTTGTCGCAGCAAGGAGCTCTCCCCATGTTTCCTTCTTTGTTTCTCCACAACAACAACAAAGAACTATAAGAGAGAGAGAGAGAGAGAGAGAGAGAGAGAGAGAGAGAGAGAGAGAGAGAGAGAGAGAGAGAGAGAGAAGAAGGTTATCTGAGAAAAGTGGGAAACATGGTCGCTGAAAAGCCCAATCTGAGTAAATATAAAAAAGAAGAAGGGTGTGGCATTATGCAATACAAAATTAAATGAAGGATGACAGAATAAGAAAAACAAGGATGTTTTCTCTTGTCCTTTTATTACTATACTATACTAATTACTGTATGTACGCAGATGACACTACACTTTCTTTTTCCTTTTTTAATTAAAAAGCTTACCATTTTAAAATAATACGTATTGGGAGTTGGGACATGCAGTCTTAAACAACATTCTACGAACTCTATGTCAAAAAGTAGAATACCTTAATTTGACCAAAACTAACTGTCTTGTCCATTCAAACTCTCATTAAATTTTCCCCTTTACAAATGCTTTTCAGTTCCTTCTCCGTATGTATTAATTTGTCTGCCTCTCTTCTATGGTTGGTGGACATCACATAGACTACTCAAAATATACACCCACACCTTTTGATTTGTACTTGTATTTCTCTTTAATTCATCATTATTAGTCTTTTTCTTCTAGTTTGTCTGAGATTCTACGTTCTTTTTAAAATCGTGAAGCTAACGGTGATATGTAACGGACCGAAACGAACAATATCTACTAGCGGTAGACTCAATTTTTGTATTGTAGACGCGTAGGTTTACATTTTTAGATCAAAAGGTAATTAGAAACTAATATTGATGTACTAGTATTTGAAAGAAAAGAAAGAAACATGTGATGTCTAGTAACATAATTAAATTTAGATGGAAAAATAATGAAAGGGGTTTGTGTATTAACACATTCTATAATTGAAAGGAAAGCATTTTTCTTACTTTTTTCTTTAAGAGCTTTAATGAAGAAAGAGAAAGGGTGAAGTTTGTTGAAGGAGGCAAGTAACAGGAACCCTAAAATGAAATATAACAAAATAAAAGGTCAAATATTTACATTTTAGTGATGCTAACTTAATAGCTGTGGGGTACAAACAAGGATGGATTTTATGTAAATAAAACCATAGCTTTTCAATCAACTAATCCATTAAACTAATACACTACTCAAATCGAAACGTTTAACTAAACAACGAATTTGATCCCGTACCAAATTCTCCTTGCTCATGCAAACTTTAGCATGGAACGAGAATGAAATGGGGGCAGGAACGATAACGGATAAACCCAATTCATATCTCTAGTTCATGTCAAGTTGATGTGTGAGATCCCACGTCGGTTGGAGAAGAGAACGAAGCATTTCTTGTAAGGGTGTAAAAAAATTTTCTCAGTGGACGCGTTTTAAAATCACCCAGATGGAAAAACTTCGAGCAAATCCAAAAAAGATAATGTCAGTGAACTTAGAATGTTCTAATGTTATCTCTAACGTTGGAACTAATTAGAGTACTCCACTATGTTTGTGTAACTTCCTTAAATGTTTGTGATTAAAAGCTAATGAGAACTTCATAATCATATGTTGGCGAACAAATGTGTGCATGCTCGGTAGATTAATCAAGCTTATCATAATTACATTAGTTGACCATCCTTTTCTGGTTGAAAAAGGTCTTGTTTTTTGTTTTTGTTGACAGAATATGATCCATCTTTCAATTTGAAAGACAGTGATAGGATAATGATAATGAATGAGGTTCGAAGTGGGTTTGACTTGGTTGGCTCCTTTGTTTCCTCTTTCCCAATTAACCCTATAAATGGGCATACAATGTTGCTCCTTCTTCTTCACTCTTGAATTATACGTTCAAGTGATTATTGAATTGATTATCAACAAGCCTCGCCGTCATTATAAACCCAATCAATCAACCAATCAATCCCTTTATTGAGGGTTTTGAATAATAAGGAGAAAAGGAAGTGAAGAAACAACAATAATTGAAATTCTTAGACACCTTCAAACTTCAATCTTCAAACCAAACCCCAATGCTAAAACTTGGAAAAAAAAGATTGATAAGTAACAATCATAATTATTTGGAAAGTGAAAGGACCCAACAAAAAAAAAAAAAAAAAAAAAAAAAAAAAAAAAAAAAAAAAAAAAAAA